>NW_007730363.1:28298-82002 GCF_000696425.1 Galeopterus variegatus
AAAAAAAAAAAAAAAAAAAAAAAAAAAAAAAGGCCAAAAAAACAAAACAAAACAAAAAGAAGTTTATCCAACACGAGTCAGACAGATATGTCAAAATTAAGTATAACTGGCGGAAATATTGGTTATGGGAGCACAAAGAAAACAAAGCGCATGCTGCTTAGTGGCCTCCAGAAGTTCCTGGTCCACATCGTCAAGGAGCTGGAAGCGCTGCTGATATGCAACAAATCCTGCTGCGCTGACACGGCTCACAACGTTTCCTCCAAGAACGAGAGGCCATCGTGGAAAGAGCAGCCCAGCGGGCATCGCAGACACCAATCCCAATTTTATTTCTGTTTAAATAAAACCGTAAAAACTGGGGAGAAAAAGTAAAATTTATGTATTTATCACAATAAAAGAAAATTGGACACAAAAGATGGATTATCGTTTCTGTCTTAAGGTGATTCCTACAGCCTCCGGAGAGGCTGAACAGGAGGGATGGAACAGCGTTATAGGAATGCCCGCTAAGGACAGGTGAATACCGACGAGACTCCAGCAGATCTCACGAAGAAACTGACACAAGAGGTAGGCCATCATGTAATTCCCTCAGATGCTTAAAAATCGTTCAGCAGAAGCCTCTCATTGCTGTTTGTAAAATATTAGGCGCAGAGCCTCGGTGTGCCTCCTGCTCTCGGTTTAGCAGTCGCTCCCGGGGTTTGCACTTGAGAAGGTCCTGTTAGCCCAGCAGATGGCGCCGGCGCCCGCAGTGCACCTCCAGGAGCGCAGGGGGCGCTCTAACAGGACCGCTCTTCCCTCGCCTCGTTGAGCCTTCCTTCCGCCTCGCCTGGCGTTAGCGCACAGTTGCGCACGCGCCGGCTGCTCGCCTGTGGTTGGCATGGCTGCGTCTTCGAGTGGCGAGAAGGAGAAGGAGCGACTGGGATGCGGCTCGGGAGCCGCGGGCGGTAACAGCACGCGAGAGCGGCTGTTGTCAGCGCTTGAAGATCTGGAGGTCTTGTCAAGGTAATGCCGCCGGTCTGAGAGCCTGGCTGGGGCTGGGCCGGCGGACTGACTCCGGAACCTGCCGGCCCTGCGTTTGCGCTCGGCGAGCTCGGGAGTCTCCGGTGACTCTGGGTGGCATTTTTTCCCACTAGAGAACATTTTACTAATGACAGCGACTCTGGAACCCCAAGATTGTAGTCGTAGCGGACCTTAAGAAATCGCTGGATTGAGCCTCTTCGCCCACGGACACTCGGCAAACATTTATGGAACGCCCCCTGGGTACCAAAGCGCTGGGGAGACCGTGGTGAAGGGGAGGCTGGACGCCGATGTGGGGTACCCCAGTGTCGAGAGGGAGAGGCAGATGTGTAAGCAGTGACTGACGCGGGGCCCGTTTTTATTAGAGGGATGCTCTCTGGGCTACTGCAGCACAGGGACCAGGCAGCTTTCTCGGTTGTAGTCAGGGCAGGCTTCTTGGAGAAAGGGCTGTTTAGGAAGAATGAGTTCACCAGACTCGCCAGGCGACAGGGAGATGGAATAGCACGTCGAAAGCCTGGAAACAGAAGCACGAATGACTTGGTGGAACGGCAAGTTGTTTGGGATGGCTAGAATGTAGCGTGCGTGGCAGAGATAGGAAATGAAATTGGTTGACATTCTCCACATTTTGTCACCTTTCATGATACGTCTTTCAAGTTGGAGCCTTTGTTAACTCCCTCACATTAACGTGAGAGTTAAATTGCGTTGGTTCTACCTTCTAAAATGTTGCTCGGATTTTGCCCTCTTTCCAATACCTGCTGTCATAACTTTCTTAAATACACCCTCTCAACAGTTTTACTTGCCTTCATGCTTCTGCACTTTGCTCTTCTATATTGCTCAAGACCAGAGTTACCGTTCTGAAAGGCATCTCATATCATTTTTTCTGCTGAAAAATATTTGGTAGATTTCCATTGTCCAGTGAGACAAAATCTAAATTCTTTTTTTTTTTTTTTTTCCTTTTTGTCTTTTTTCGTGACCGGTAACGGGATCGCAACCCTCGGTGTCGCGCCCGCACTGCGCTCAACCAGTGAGCTGACTGGTCTCTATATGGGATCCGAACCCTTGGCGGGAGCGCCGCACTCTACCGAGTGGGCCACCGGGCCGGCCCCCAAATCTAAATTTTTTAGTTTAGCATGCCGCAAAACCGTTCTCCATCTCCTCTCAATCCATACTATTATGCTCGCGTGCTACACTCCGCTGCTGTTTCTTACTCTTCACTCTAGCCTCTGTGAGTACTCCCGTTCTAAAGCCAGCCACACTTCCTCATCCTCGGTGCCATTCCCACTCCACCTCCGACTTGATGAATGACTCGTTCATCCTCCAGAATCCAGCTCAGTGTCACCTTTTCTATAGCCAACATTCTTTGACAGTGTTGTAATAAATCTTAACGTATTTTATAGTATACCCCATGTACTTATAATCAGCATTTTGTCTTTGCCGTAAATTTAGTCCTTGCCACAGCGTTACTTACCGAGTTACTAGGTCAGTACAATATTAAATGATGGAAGAAAGACCTAAACACACACAGATACCAGAAGTTAAATGGTTTATGTGTTTAATCCACGTTTAAATTGTATTAGATTCAAATACTGATTGAAGACAAATAGGGCATATGGAATTTTCAGCCAGTCGGTCAATACAGCAAACAAGAAACTCAGGCACGAGGCAGCTGTCTTGAGGCAGCTGTAAGTTATTTATATTGCCTCTGTGTAAATGTTTGCATGGGTTAATGTAAGTTCTATTTCTTTCTTGGTCTTTGTTGGTTTTGTAGTTTGTGGTGGAGAACGTCTCAGTTTCTTCGTTAGTTAATCCTAAGTGCACTCCCACATTATTTCTTATTAAAAAGACACTATCTAGAGAGGGTATTTGTAGTGTGGTGTTTTCAGTTAAATTATGTCTCTGTTTTGTGTGACATGATTATCTTTGGGACAGCTAGTTGAAGCTTCATTTAGTTCATATTGAGTTTTTATTCTTTGTAAGTTACTAAACTCCAAATTAACATCCCATAAATGCTACCTAGCCCACTACTTCTCTAAATAGGAACGACTTTCACTTGAAAAACTCTGTGCTCAACCTAATCAGTGCTTTTAGAATCATTGGTTGGCGAAACTCAGTCTCTGAAAAACCATGAAGAGGTACCCATGTAGTTCTGACACAAATTTGTGTTCCATTGGATTTAGAACAACTAATTAATTGGAACATACCTCTGTTGCTTGTGTATGAGCCAGTTTTTCTAGTTCTTTGAATCTGGATGATGCTCTGCTTGGAATATTACCTTGAACTAATTCTTCTGGGAGAATTCTCACCTGAAGGATAAGTCTGAAACTTTGTTGGCTTCTAACATCTTTGCTAAGGAATCTTGATGGTGCCCGTGAGTGTGGAATCAGTCGAGTTAAAGTGTTCCTTATTGTTTGTTCATTTTGATCAACCATATGGTGTGAATGGTAGAAATTAATTTTCCTGTAAATATGTTGTCTTTGTGAAGAAGTGATACCCCCTTTTGGAAGTAGTGGCTGCTGTCTTTTGTTCTGAGTAGGTCTTGTTCTTAGAACTTAAACTATTTGCCTCAGTATATTCAACAAACTATTACTATTCATCCTTCTACTCTTCAGCCCAGTAAATTCATTTCTTTTCTGTACCGTAATTTATTTTTTCTGTTTTGCTGAATAATCCTAGTACATATTTCATATTCACCAAGTTCAGGAACTATTCTTCTGAGCCTTCCCATCCAGGGTAATGGTCTTTGAGAAATCCTTCTGATGTTAGACAACCCATTAGTCAGTCTTGAGATCTTGCCTTTGGATTGTTTGACTGCTGGGCTGTGTATCAGAAATGTGCTTTCCTGATGCTGTTGGTACCTATAGGGTTACATATACTTGATATTTATGTACTCTTCACTTGACATAGCATAATTAATTTGTCAGTTATGTTAAATTTTAGACTAAATTGAAATTTTCTTGCATGTGAATTTTTTATAAAGCAATTTATAGCTTTCCATGTTCGATTTTTTTCCCCCTTCATTACAGAGTATTTCCTGTTTGAGAAATGTATTTACCCACTGAAGTAGAGAGTCATCGTTTAAATTTTCCTCTTTAGGGCCGGCCCATGGCTCACTCGGGAGAGTGTGGTGCTGATAACACCAAGGCCCCGGGTTCGGATCCCATATAGGGATGGCCGGTTCGCTCACTGGCTGAGCGTGGTGCTGACAACACCAAGTTGAGGGTTAAGATCCCCTTACCGGTCATCTTTTAAAAAAAAAAAAAAATTTTTTTTCCTCTTTATACTCAGTGTTTCTGAAACTTTCTCTCAGCTTTCCAGTTGTATGTGATCAATTGAGGTGCTGAGTTCTCTTTTGCTTCCTCTAAAAGAAGCTGTTGTCCTGTTGTCCTTTCTCCAGGAGTGCCAAAAAGACTTTGATTTCTCATTAATTTCCTTACTGAATCTATTGACAGATTGGTGATAGACTTTTTCTTTCCTGAGGGGCACTGCAGTCTGTATTAATAGCCATTGTCTTAGAAATTCTTTTTTTTCCTTTTTTTTTTTTTTTTTTGATTCTCTCATGACTTATCTACAACATTATTTTATTTGTTCATCTCTAAAGAAAGACTAAGTGGCAGTTGGTAAGTGAAAATTTACATCTTTTATTATTCTGGAGATGGTTGGTGGTAGTGGAGAGGTGTCACTTTCTGGTTTGCCATCTAAGGCTCATTGGAACTTCACAGAATGAAGCTGTTCCAGTTCATTTCTGAAAGCTGTTCACTTTGCTTTCAGAAGAGTCCCATTGTGTGCTCACTCAGACATAGTTATATATGCTCATTTGGTGATCTGTGAAGTTTGTCATTATTCTCTGAATGAATTTTGTGTCTGGTTTGCATTTTATGAAAAATGAAAAGAAAAACTCCTCACTAATGTTCCTTACTTATTTTTATGTTGAGCCTCTTGATTTTAGGAAATAGTGGATTTGAAATTTAGGATATATATTTTTTACTATTAACCTGATTATATAGCCTGGATATATTTTTTTACTATTAAGCTGGATATATTTTTTTACTATTAAAGCTATATAGCCTTTCAGTATATTTATTACTTCGTAAAATGTAATAGAATGAGGCAGTCTTTAGAAGAATTTAAGAAATAGAATCACAGATTGTAGTCTAAAATTTTTTCTTAACCTGCTTGTAACTTACAAACCAAACCATGGAAACCAAACCATGTTGATAGGAATCTTGAGGTTTCTACACCAGTCTCTTAATTCTATTTACATAAAATTTACCTGAAATGTAGCACACTAATAATATAGGCTCTGACCCCTAAGTAAATTATATTTCTGTGGGGAAATGTGGCTGGATTCTAGTAAATGAATTTACTGGGCTCACCAGGAATACACCTTCCTGTGTAGCAGGACAGGGCTCTTATCTAAACACCTGTAATCAGGGTGGGTGCAGGGGTTCCATCAGTGTCTTTTCAGCATTGAAGAGAACAGAAGTTTCCACTTTGTCCTAGACTGTTAAGAAAAACACTAAGTCTTAGATTTCTCCCTGCCCCATGTTCCTGTGCGTAAGGCAAGCTGTCAAAGCTTTCTGTGAATTTGTACTCCAGATTGGCAAGAAAAACAGAACAAGTCTCATTCTCCATCTCCTACCATACCCCCACTCCAATCACCATCACCCCTTTTCTGCCTGAAACCAGCTTTTACTTACACCAGAGGTTCTCAACTGTCTATGTTTCATCTACGGAGTACAGAAAAATGCTCATATGACAGTTTGTTTTCATACAGTGTCGATTTAATCCATCAGCAAGTCTGTCAACTCTGTCTCCAAAAAAAATCCTAAGTCTGACCATGTTTCTCCCGTTTCCATTACTAAATCCTAGAGGCTAGCTCCAAGTCCAAGACAGTGTCATCTTTTGCCTGGAACAGTACAAAAACCACCTAACTTGCTCCTTGTTCTGGTCCTCTTACAATCTATCCACCAGATAGCTCAGCAGTTGTTTAAAAATGTAAATCATGTCATGTCATTTCCCTGTTTATTTTTAACAGGGTTTTTCTTGGCAGCTGGCCAGTATGGGGATCTGAATGCTTGACTTTGGTGGTATTAGTACCACACACTGCCAATTGAGCTAACCATCCAGCCTCATTTCCCTGTTTAAAGTAATCCAGTGGCATCTCATTGCACTTTAATGAAGCACTAATCCTTTACCATGATTACAAGGGCCTACATAATCTGGTCCTACCTATTTACCTTTGTCCTCACTTTGTATCCCTCTCCCCAGTGCTTGCTGTGCCCTGGCTACACCTCTTCAAACCCATCTTTGGGCCACTGAACTAGCTGTGTCTTCTGCTGAGCATTCTTTCCTCCCAGATCTCAAGGCTGGCTTCTCTCATTTAATTCATGTCTTACCTCACAGATATTCCCCTAGTGAGGTCACCTGACCACCAATTTAAGTAGCCATCCCACCTTGACAGTCTCTGTTGTAACGCGGTGCTTTATTTTCTTCCCAACCCTTATCACTATGGTTTATTTCTTCTCTTAGTTATTCTTGTCTCCTATATTAGAATTTAAGTGCTTTTGTTCACTTCTATAACCCAAGAATCTAGAAAGTGTCTGGCACATAATAGGTACTCTAAATATTTGATGAATGAGTGAGTAAATGCAGACTTTGCATCCTCATAAATACTTTTCTCATAAATTAATTTATACATAATGGTACGGGGAAGTAGTGGGGAAGCTGGGGTCCAGTTGGCATCATCTGGTAAAGTGGTATGAAGCTCGCAGGAGAGAATGTGGAAATATGAAGGTAAAAATAGCATGGTAGCCAGCGACAAGGTACAAACACTCTGACTAGAACAGGGTCAGGTAGCCAGTTATGAAGCTGTCCCCGTCCACATAATTTCTGAAAAGTCCCATCTACCAACAAGTTTCAATCTAATGTGTAAATATTATGTTATACATTTTTTTCTGAACTTATTTTCCTGATGTGATACTAATTTTCATATGGGAAAATTGGCATAACTATTAAAAGAGCATTCTAGGAAGATAGAATTTTATTATGTATAAGAAACCCTCTCGGGCTGGCTGGTTAGCTCAGTTCATTACCCCTCAGCCTTGTAACACCAAAGTCATGGGTTTGGATCCCCATACTGGCCCGCTGCCAAATCAAAAAAAACACACACAAGAATCTCTTTTAGTTAATAAATGTTTGGCTAATAAAAAGTTCAGTTAAAGTGGAGAATCATTAAAATGATGAACGCATTCCTTAATTGTTTTATTTTACCTTAAAACATATAAACTTATGTTCACTCACTAATTTTTTCATGTAAGACAGGGATCAGGAAGCTTTCTGTAAAAGGCCAGATAGTAAATATTTTTGTTTTTGGGGGCCATTATGGTCTCAACTCTGCCCTTGTAGTGAGAAAGCAGCCACAGACAATATGTAAATCAATGGGCATGACTGTCTCTCAAGAAAATGTTATTTACCAAAACTGCAGATGTGTTGGATTTGGCCTACAGGCTTCTGACATAGGAATTTTTCTTGCATAAATCACTCATTACGCATTGTCTGCAATTTCTAGTTTAGCTTCTTTAAAGTGAAATGAGATCTTAGCCTCTTACCATTCTTAGGGCAGATTTTTCCTGAGTTTTTATGACTCCTCCCTGGTTCTTTCATTTGTCCTTTGCAAACCTGTATTGAATCTTTCCAAGCATTCAGCTTAGGTTTATATAGAAAGAAGTCTTTTTCTTCACAATCATATCAGATTGATATTTATGTAGTGGATAATTATAGAGGTATAGTAATAAGTAAAACTTGTGTAAATAAGTTTGATAACAAGCACAACTGAGTCTTGGTGAGAGTGCAGTACAGACATAGTGGACTGCGGGGTAGTAGCCATGAGTTTTCAGCATGCTGTGTGAGTACCATGAATCCAGCAAGTCAGTTGGATAGGGAGCATTTTAAGACACCTTCTATTGTATTTATGTTGCAAAGATTTCTTTTGGTTTGTTTGTTTTTCTTTCAGGGAACTTATAGAAATGCTGGCAATTTCGAGAAACCAAAAGTTGTTACAGCCAGGAGAAGAAAACCAGGTAAATGGTTTCTTTTTTAATTTAAAAAACAAAATGGGGAGCAGCAGGAAAAAAAACCCAACAAAAACAAACAAAAAACCTCTTAATTTGTGCAAGTTTCCTACTTATATTCACTTTATGTGATAACAGGAAGATTGGATCACTTAAAATTATTTATTGAAACTTCTGAATTGATATTTTCTCTGCATCATTTACAGACAATAACAGTGTATTTAAGAACAAAATAATTACCTAAGGGTTTAGCAGTATTCTATTATTTTTCCCTTGTAGTTCTAATTATAGTTACACATTTATTTTTTAACTTTTGAATTAACCAACAAAAGCTTGTTAAAAAGATATTAAAACAGTATTTAGGGCCGAGCCTGTGGCGCACTTGGGAGAGTGCGGCGCTGGGAGTGCAGCAGCGCTCCCGCCGTGGGTTCGGATCCTATATAGGGATGACTGGTGCGCTCACAGCACTCACTGGCTGAGTGCGGTGCGGCTGGTCTCAAAAAAAAAAAAAAAAAAAACCCACAGTATTTAGAATAAAAAGTTAATGCTCTAGTAAACTTAGCCCCTTATTGTAGGCTTGGCTCCCCTAATACAACTTGAAAATGAATGGAAATAAAATAGCATACAGCTGTTAATAGAGGTTATCTTGTGGGTATTGAATTTACAGGTAATTTTTATTTTCTTTATATGTATCTGTGCTTTCTAATTTTCTATAGTGAACAGATTTTTTTTTCTGATTCAGAAATTTTTAAAAGGTTAAGAGGACAAATTTTATATTATAGTTTTTTACCACAGCTAAATTTTTTTTGACTTTCCACCTTATGCGTTTTAACCTTCATGGGTTTTTTGCCACATTTGAATATCACCTATTTATTTATTTATTGTTTTTTGAAATCATTCTATTTCTTAGTATTGCTTAAAATGAAGATGGTCTATGTGTGAAATCAGTGGTTTAATTTCTCAGATATATTTTTTCTAATATATATTAGGACAGATTTGTATCTGTAAAAGTTTTTTTTGAATTCTTGGTGCCACCTGAAATTGTATCAAGTACCAAATTTTGGGAGAACTTACATTATATTGTATTTTTAAATATAAACTTTTAATTTTATCTTCCCTGAGAAGTGAATAAACCTGCTTGCTTTGGCATATTGCTAGTTCTGAAAGACAAGTTTTATTTTCTTTTGTGTGAAAGAATAACAGAAAAAGTAGAAAATCTTGATATTAATCTATTTCCCAAAATAATCATAAGTACACTACTATTAAAATTTTATAGCCTAGCTGGGGCCGGCCCGGTGGCGCACTGCTACAGTGCGCCGCTTGGGAGCGCGGCGGCGCTCCCACCGAGGGTTCGGATCCCACATACAGACCGGTTCCCGCTCACTGGCTGAGCGAGGTGTGGGCGCAGCACCGAGGGTTGCGATCCCGTTGCCGGTCTCGGTCCGGTACGGGCGCGACACTGAGGGTTGTGATCCGTTGCCGGACACGAAAAAAGACAAAAAGGAAAAAAAAAAAAATTTTATAGCCTAGCCAATTTAGGTATGGATTCTTTGTTTCATTGGAATGTAGCCTTTCAGTATACTATTGTCTGATTTAATCAGCTGTTATCCAACAGGTCCTGGAATTGTTAATTCACCGAGATGGGGAATTTCAAGAACTAATGAAATTGGCACTTCATCAAGGAAAAATTCACCATGAAATGCAAGTTTTAGAAAAAGAAGTAGAGAAGAGAGACAGTGATATTCAGCAACTACAAAAACAGCTAAAGGAAGCAGAACAAATACTGGTAAGTTGACAGGTTGGTTCTTAAGGTGAAAAAGGATAACATTTAATCTATTTCTGAGAAATAAATCTGTTATCAGTATTTCAAAGGGCAGAAAACTTGACTTTCCAAGTTTAAAATAAGTGGAAGGCCATTGTCATTCCTTTTTTTTTTGCTTATCGTTTTCAGAGTTTGCACCACTTTTGAACCACATTTTCATTATTTAAAGATTTCACAATATTGAATTATAGAAGTGGGAAGTTTTACTTTTATCCTGGTCTGGTATACCTTTTAATTATTAACAGTCTACATCTTCATTTTTAAAATATTTTGAAATCAGTAAAAATATGTACTAATTTTATAAGTTGATTAAAGTTTACATCAATTTATTTAGTTTTTCATCTTAAGCTAGGTGAGATTTGGATATATGTCAAGGACCCTAGTTTTTCCTTTGTTCTTGGCTGCTAATTTGAAGAGGCAATTTATTTGCTATTATTCACCCAGTTATTTCACTAACTGCTAACTAATGTAATTGTTACAATGGTGGTATTGCAGAAATAGCTGACTTTTATTTTCATATGGACCAGACATTGCTGGCATCTTCGAAAATATGTCAAAACGGTCTCTGATAAATAGAAACATGAGTGGTTCAGGGTAAATTAACCACCCCTACTAAAGAAAAAACCCCAAGTAAATGCTCTTTTTAAAGTATATTTATATTAAAATCTACTTTTACATATGAAAATAATACTTGCTTTTCAGAGAAATTCAGAAAATATAGAAAAGTAGGAAATAGAAAGAAAAAATTGCCTTTAATCCCACCAAAGAGTGCTGCTATTCAGTTTGGTCTTTTTCCTCTAATCTCAGGCGTATTCATTTTTTACTTTATTATAATTAGCAGGATACTAACAGACTTTCAGTTACTATTTATTAAAGCATTTTTCATATAATTATATCCTATTTTAGTTTTCTAACTTTTGCGTTATAAGTAATGTTATGTTGAATATTGTTGCAGATAAAATTTTTTTCTTATGCATTTTGGATTATATTATTTAGATTAGATTTCCAAAAATGTAATTATTGAATTAAAGAATTAAATTAAGACAGTGAACATAGGACCATAAGAATGAATTTTGATTTAGATAGTAGCAACTAACATTGAGCACTTGGGCAGCAGGCCCTGTGCTTTTGCACATTAGATACATTGTCTTAGTCTTCATAACAATTTGTATAAAGTCGGTGTCATTATTAAGATGAAGAAACCAAGAGTTTAAATGAGTAACTAACTTGTGCAAGGAGGCTAAAAAATAGAGAGATGGAACTTAAACCTGTATCTCTCTGACGTCACACTCTTAGCCACTGTGTTATAGTTGAGGATATGCATATACTAGCTTGACTTCATTTTGCCCTTAGTGTACCTTGGTGGGTGGTGGAGGCTGTTTTCCTGATAACAGTCATGAAGCGTCAAGGTGCCATATAAAATGAATAAGAATATCAGTCCAAGAATGTATCTTGTAAACTAGAAAAATAATTTTTTTTAGTTATTTTATTCTTGAACAATGCTTTGGGGATGGTATGTGGTCTGGATCTCATCTGCAAATTTGTGATAAGAGACATAAAGGAAAAAAGTTAGTAAATGGTCCAATTTATATTTTGCTTCTAAAAACTAATTTGTGAATGGGAGACTGGTTCATGCATATAATATTTCTTTCTTTCGTTAAATGTAGCCATGATATAAATTATATCAAGTGGTATTTCAGAACATTACAAATAAATTATGTGGATTTCCAAGTTTTGCAAATAAATGTTCCTGTGGGATAAGTGACCTTGTGAATTAAGCCAAAAACTATGCTCGATATAGTTAAGAATAAGCCATATTTCTTTTTTATGTTGTTTAGGCAACAGCTGTTTACCAAGCAAAAGAGAAACTCAAGTCAATAGAAAAAGCAAGAAAAGGTTAGTACCGTGGGACGACTGAATGACCTGAAAAATCCAAGTTCTAGTTTCAAGAAACTGATGAGAGGGTATTACTGGTAATCATTGCTTCTGTTGAAAAGATTCCAATAAATTTTCATTGTAAAGTGTGTTATGTTGCAGCTTTGTGCTAGGTGTCACTAGGAAGGTGGAAGTATCACATCCTTTTTCAGGTTTTAAGAAGCAATAATAGAAGGCAGTTTATGGCTATGTACCTGAATGTGCAATAAAGATAATCGGCTTATAAAATTGTTGAAAGGAGAGAAGAGAAGTGTGCACTGGAAGCAAGTGGGATTTGAATTGATCTTAAAAGCTGGGACAGAGAGAATGAAAGAGAACATCCATTGGACAACTGAACTGGGACTGGAACATTATAAAGTCAGAACTAGATGTCGCTTTGGGACATAAGCATACTAGGTGTTGTAGAGGCCCAGCATGCCTTCCTGTCCTGCTGTTCCTCTTTAAAAGGCATCTGTTATGGACTGCACTGCATCTTTTTGTTTGCATACTAAAAGTCAGAATTGCAATTAAAACTTTGGTTACTTGCCTTTAACGATTTGTAGATATGATTTACATTTAGTTATTTCAGATTGATTGTCTAAACTTTCCTCCTTCCTGTTTCTTTGGGAATCTACTTTTTGATTGTCACATATGAAAAACAGCTAATATCTTGAGAGATGGGCTAGGCTTCTCTAGCAGGAAACAAATCCCCAAGAGAGGTGACTGAGGCTGGCTGTCTGAAATGTAGACCATGGTTTAGTTTGGTTTTTAGTCTTCAGACATTTTATATACATACACACAATGCCTTGTTACATTGAAACAGTATCTAAAGTTTATAAAATGAAAAGTGAGTTGTTCTCATTTCTCAGAGGTAACTACTATTAATGTTTGGTGTGTGTCCTTCCAGATTTTTTCTTAGATCTGTGAATATGTCTATAATAAAAAACACAAATACGTATATGTACATGTATTACAGAACAAAAATCAGGTCATGCTATACATATGACTTAGCAGCTTACTTTCTTTCCACCTCATGAATACATTGTAGGTGTCTGTCTTCTTAGAGCTGTGGCCATGTTATCAAACAGAGCAGTGTGAACTGTGCTCTGATGTCATAGGGTGGATATCATTAGGAAATGAAGTATTGTTTTGTCTATTTTATTTGTGCTTACTGTTGTTTTCAGAAGAGTAGTGGTATTTAATGATAGTTAATAATTGATATTATTGAACGTTATCATGCTAATTTCCCAAATATTTTTTTTCAATTTAAGTTTGTTATATATATGCAGGTATTGTTAGGGAAGGATTATTCTATTTTCAGGTAATTTAAAATTAAGTATGATGTGTAATTATGATGTATGCACTTCTAAAGTTGTGTGTTCACTAGACAGATGTTACACTATCCCCTTAACTCTCTCAGGTGCTATCTCCTCTGAAGAAATAATTAAGTATGCACATAGGATTAGTGCAAGTAATGCCGTGTGTGCCCCACTGACCTGGGTTCCAGGTAAAAATACTTCTCTTTTATACTAGGTATATGTGATTTTGAAAATTCTTAGGTCACTATATACAAAAATAGATTTAATATAGAATGCATTTATCCTTAGAAACACCTGCTACATATTTTCACATTTTTAATGTCTTAGAAGAAATGGTGTTCTGTAAAGCCAAAGCCACTAGGGGCTGCATTTTTTAAAAATAATAAATTAATAATTTAAAAAAATACAATATGTGATTGTTCTAAAGTTATAGATTTATATGGCTGTATATTCAGGCCAGCCAGAAGCCAACTTTTTAGAGCCAATGGGATTTCCACAAAGGTTAAGCTGGAGAAACAGACAATCTCGGCTCTCTTTGGTGCTAAAGAGGAAGCACTTAGCACCCAAAAGCAAACACAGGCCTGGAAAGAGCTGGGATAATTAGAAATAGCAAGGACAGTAACAAGCTGCAGCTGTATAGACAGTGGATAAAACACAAGACAGGAGACCTAAGGCAGAGCAGCAGCCTTTTTGGAGGAATGGGAGATAGTTATCTCAACTTCAGTAACTCCTGAAGGTGATATTTTACCATACTAAAAGCACTAAGCGTAACTACAACTTTAGGGGTGAATAATCTGGAGTTGGTAAGAAACATTATCAAAAAATTGGTCCAAATCTGGCCGTGTTTTTATCAACCCCAAACTGCTTTCATGGTTGGAATGAACATTACCTGTTCCTGATAATCCACTAGAAAGTTATAGGAAGTAATCTTTAAATGACAAGATCAAAGAGGTTGGTTAGAAAAAGGTTTTAATTTAGACAGTTCTTCCAATAAACATTCCAGTCCTTCCTGTCTTACAAGTGTTGTGAGCTATTCCCCACAGAGTATATATCAGTGTTATTCTCTTACTAGAAAATGTAGTTAAGTTAGAAGAATGGAGATTGTTATAATTTTCTTAAATTGTCATTTGGAATATTTCCTATAATGACAGTCTATTCTTTTTTTTTTTTTTTTTCGTATAGAGATTAATATATTCTTGGCAAGATTTAGCGAAAAAATTAAAATGCATATATTTTTAAATTAGTATATTATGCTCTTAATAACAATTGATAAGATGACCTTCGTATTCCAAAATTGAAAACACAGCTTGAGTTTTTCAGTGTGAACCAAGGATAATTAATTCTTCAAAGAGGGTATAATGCTTTTTAAAAAATATATGATCAGGGCCGGCCCGTGGCTCACTCGGGAGAGTGCGGTGCTGATAACACCAAGGCCCCAGGTTCGGATCCCATATAGGGATGGCCGGTTAGCTCATTGGGTGAGCATGGTGCTGACAACACTATGTCAAGGGTTAAAATCCCCTTACCGGTCATCTTTTAAAAAAATAAAAATAAAAATAAAATAAATAAATAAATAAAAAATATATGATCAAATTAAAGCAGTCTTTATTGTTTTAGGGGACCCACGGAGACCATACCCAACTGATTTAGAGATGAGAAGTGGGTTATTAGGTCAAATGAACAATCCTTCTACTAATGGTGTCAATGGTCACTTACCAGGGGATGCACTTGCAGCAGGCCGACTACCAGGTAATGTCACTCCAAAGAATGTTTTCAAATAGTCCAAGGTTTTTCAGAGATGACAGTGATGGGATATCTAGCTGTAAAAAAGTTTGAGGTTCCAGATCTAGCTAGGCTCTCTGCCAATTTATCCTGTTTTCTATTTATTCCAGCTTAAAAACTGTTCTAGATGGGGGTTATGAAATTAGAATAAGCTGCCTTCTCCCTCTTGTTAATCTTAAGCCATCTTCCTTAGGCATTGGGCTTCTCCTTTTTTATTATTATTGCTCTAAACATGGTTTTTTGCAACTGTGAAGCATGCTATATAAATAGAAGTACAGACGTTCAGTTCCCAAAATAAAGTGAACACTCCTGAACAACCCCCAAGTTAACAAAATGAATAGCAATAGGTTTTCATAGACTGTTTATAACTTTGTAAAATAGCATTTTTGTGGGACTCGCTTTGTTCTGAGCTTTGATTTTCCTCAAGTTTTATATAGGTTTGTGCTGTTTTTATATTCTATTTTATGTTATTCCCATCTTTGATATTTTGTAGGTGACTTGTTTTGTTTTGATGTGGTAGAACATTTGGAAAATAGAAAAGGGCAGAAGAAAGGAAAAAATTACCCTTTTTGAGGTAGTCACTTTAAATATTTTAGCCTAGTTCCTTTTCTCTCCCCAATATTTTTACATTGTTAAAAATATGCTTTTTGCTTAACATTATAAGGATGTCCCTGTGATATTAAAAATGTTTTGCATGCATCATTTTTGTTAGCTACCTAAAGTACAAAGTGGTGAGCTCACTGGGCATATATATGAGTTTCCTTGGATATTGCCTTATCTTTCTCATTGTGATTGTACTGGACTCTATGCCAGTCGAAGTCCAGTCAGGAGACAGACAAAACCCAGTAATTGTATCAAGGAAAATTTAAGGAATTATTAACTAGTAACAAGGTATTACTAATGGGTTAAAGAGAACAAATTTTTAAAAGTATAGGAATAACAGATATAGGGAGTAGCTACTACATCTAGGACCAAGGCAAGGATTGACTAAAGAGGGCCCTCCCCACCCCCATCCCAAGGATGATATTCATATCATGGCGCCCTCATTGGAAAGGATATAGTGTAGGTCTACTTAGTGGCAGAGAAATTAGGTAAGTTGTCAGGCTAGAGCTGGCAAGCAGGAAATTACCCACTGGTGTTCTGGGGATACTTACTGGGAATTTGGGATTATGGTGAAACCTACTGGAAAATCACCCTCAGGGATGCGACTGAAAGTTGCTGAGAAGTGAGCAGCACTTGATGTTCTGCACACCAGCAGTCAAGGGGAGTAAAGGGAAGAAACCACATGGTCCAGGAAGTCAAGCAGGTACTCCTGCAGTCCCACCGGCGCCCTCTACTGGCAAAGCCTAACATTGTGGCAGCCTGCAGAGGAGATGGTTTCAGGGTCCAGGGAGAAGGGTAGATTAAAGAGAACTGGCACACCTACTTAGTTACTATCATAACACTTTATTTTGACCCTTTTAGAATCTACCTTCTTTCTTTTAGTCTTGAACTGTACCTGTTTATGTGTTCTGTTCCTTTTTTTCAGAAATATAGACTCTTAATGTGACTTGGGCACTTTTTTGTAAGATATTCTTATATATGCATTGCCAATCAACTTCTCTTCGATCAGAATTGTTTTCAATAGCAGTTCCTCTATCTTCTAAGAAATGTTCAAACCTATTATAATACTTAATGTAGTTGATATAGTTACCTATTTATAATATATAGAATAATCTATATGACCTCATTTATATAATGATATATGTGCATATAAATATACATAGATATAGGAACCATTTGATTTGTAATTGTAAATGTCTTGCAAAAGAAAAATTATGTCAGTTATTTGAATAGTTTCTTGTAGAGTGGTATGATTTTTTTAAAAAACAGGTTCCTAGTTGCTAAAACATTATGCTTTTCTGTGATAAGTTTAATCTTTATTAATTTGATCAAATGTGTATTTTTATTTCTAGCCTTAAAAAATTTTTACTTCAAATTATTTGCATAAAGGGAAGAATAATTAAGAAGTAGATTAACTACAAATAGAACTGTTCTTATATATGCTTCTTTCTTTTCTCCAGATGTCCTTGCTCCACAGTATCCATGGCAGTCAAATGATATGTCAATGAATATGTTACCACCAAATCACAGTAATGACTTTTTGTTGGAACCTCCTGGGCATAATAAAGAAAATGAAGATGATGTGGAGGTTATGTCAACGGACTCCTCAAGCAGCAGTAGTGACTCTGATTAAAAAAACATAAAAGAGTACAGAACTGAATACTGTGGAATTCTGTTTCTTAAACAATAGCAGGGAAATGTAAACTGCAAATGTATAAAGAATAGCCAGGTAAATATTGGCAATGGTGGAATTGTGCAGCCCATTGAAAATCAAAGTGAACTTACTTTTTAAAGTCAAAAATCATGGTTTCAGTGATAATCCACTAGGCAAATATTTGGAGAATAGTCAAAATTTACTGTGAAAAAAAGATTATTTGTTCAGTGCTGTCTTAACCCTGTTCTGTTCCAGTTGTGCTGCATTTGTACAACTGTTTAAATAGTTCTGGAGATAAGATTTGAGGGAAGCGACCCATGTATATGTACGTACCACTAATTGGCTCCCTGGAATTATTTAGAAAAGCATTTTTAAAAAAGGCAGTGGCTTACTGAATATGTGTCATGTTTAAAATAACAAAAACCTTCATTTGAAAGTGAAGTCTCTTGGCTTCCATTACAGGAACAGGGGAGAGATTGTCTAAATTTATACTGTTTGTAATTATTGTAATTTTTGTAAATAAATTGACTTCTGTTTGTACTTTGTATGCTTTTTTTTTTTTTTTTAAATATACCTTCAGTGTAGGTAAGGAAATTATTTCTGTAAATCCAGTTGTATTTTATAACTAGCGTAAGTAGAATTCTGGAGTGAGAATGAACATCATGTAATGACCATATCTGAACTAGTAATCACAACTAGTAGGTTTCTCAGAGGCCCCCACTTCTATTCTTAGAAGAAATAAATTTTTTTAATAATTGAAAAAAATTTACCACAGTCATGTTTGACTTTAAGAATAAGTTGTACCCTGCCAGCTCCAAAAAAAAAAAAAGGAAAGAAAATGCATGAAAGGTCCTAGGATGGAAAGCAGCTGTCTCTTGCCCTCACCTTCCCTTTTCTTATTATTTTTTTGGCAGCTGGCTGATACAGGGATCCGAACCAGTGACCCCGATGTTATAAAACTGCACTCTAACCAACTGAGCTGACTGTCCAGCCCACCTACCCTCTTATTGCAATTTCCCTACTGACTGTCCAGCCCACCTACCCTCTTATTGCAATTTCCCAAAAGGAATCACTTTTAACCACTTGTAACTTCTGGTAGTTAACCTCCATGTTTAAATAATATGCTTATACACTATTCTTGATCTATCAATTTTAGCCTATATATATATATATATATATATATATATTTCTGATTGCAAATAGAACATGTATTCTGGAACATTTAGCAAATTATAGTAACGATCAAAGGAGAAAGTAAAATCATTAGTATTTGACTAAGAGTTAATACCCGTTAATATTTTGGTGTAGATTCTTAATGAGAAAAATATCTCCTAGAAACTGATATATATTTTAATTATTAGTAATCTCTATATCCTTCATATGAACTGAGAATTCCATTTTTTCAACTTCTTTGCCTTTTAATTTCAGTCTCTAGAAAAATTGGAAAATAATATTTAAGGAAGAAATTAATCATGTTATAATAACACCTTCTAGAATTAAGAATATGTAATATTTGAGTGTCTTTTCTTCTAGGCTTTTAAACCTTGTTCATATAATAGGAATATTTTTTCCATGTGGATAAATTCTTTGACAGATTTAGTTTAATGGGTAACATTTCATCATGTGGATATGCTATAATTTAACTGCATTTTTATTATTGGATACTTGGGATTTTTTTTTCTTTTCCTGTTACAGTATTTGTATACAAACTCTTGTTTTTATTGCCAAATCTTTAGGATAGATTCAAAAGGAATGTCATTTTTCAAGTTCTGTAATACTCTTTTAGTTTTCAGTTGTTGCTATAATGAATTATCACAAACTTGTTGGCTTAAAACAACACAAATTAGGGCCGGCCTGTGGCTCACTTGGGAGAGTGTGGTGCTGATAACACCAAGGCCACGGGTTCAAATCCCTATATAGGGATGGCCGGTTAACTCACTTGGGAGAGCATGGTGCTGACAACACCAAGTCAAGGGTTAAGATCCCCATATCGGTCATCTTTTGAAAACAAAACAAAACAAAACAAATTTATCTTACAGTTCTGTAGGTCAGAAGTTCAAAATGGGCCTCAGCTAAAATCGAGGTGTGGGCAGGGCTGCATTCCTTCCTGGAGGCTCTCCACGAGAGTGTTTCCTTGTCTTCCAGGTTTTAGAGGCAATCCTCATTTCTTGGTTCCAGGCCCCTTCTTGTGGAATCTTTCTCATACTGCATCACACTGACACTCTTCTGCCCACCAGTTCCCATTTATTTATTTATTTTGTTTTTCACACACAGACACACTTTATTAGTTTCCTCTGCCGGAGACAGAAATCTCAGGTCATTTTAGGTGCAGAACAGATTCAAGGAAGGAAGATGAAAATTAAATACTTAATCAGAAGGCATCGAAGCAGGACAGAATAGGGACACGTCCCGGGGAGGCTGCTCACAGATATTCACACTGGATCAGCACGGCCTGCCTCGTTGCCTGGCAGTTAATGGGCTCAATGTGCTGACCACAGCTTACTGCCCTACCAATCAGCACGCTACACAGCTGCACCTGTGCACTAGGAGGAAAACATGCAGACCACCGCCATTACAACCTTTCACCTGTCACGGAAAAGGTTACAGGGAAGTCCTGAGCATGACTGGAAACTTCAGAAACTCAGGGATGCATGACCGGAAGCTGATGCAACCTCATTAAGCCTTAATTATCTTAGGTCTTCCTCCACGGCCAAATATTCCTTCCCATAATTCGGACAGAGAAACATCCCCTCCCAGAACAACGTATAAACCCTCCCCTTAAGAATCTGGGAGGCATGCATGCAGGGAAGCCCATGCACTATTTTCAGCATATACTTTAGCTTGGAATAAAGCTATAAAGCTCTGTTATGTTCCGTTTCTCTGTCCCTGTCTTTCTTTCCTTTCACTGGCCCTGTGAAATTTTTTTTTTTTTTTTTTTTTTTCACGGATAGACCAAGAACTTGGAACTGCCACTTGGTAACAGCACTACCACACTACCTAAAATCTACTACCATGGTGGCAGTAGGCTAAAGAAGATTAAGCTACAGCAGATTTTCTAATGTGAATGTTAACAATTACATAGCAAGAAAGGAGTTTGCTTTCCAGAAAACTAAGACACAATGATCATTTGGGCCTAAGAGAATATTTGTCCAGGAAAAGAACAAGATGGCTGAAGGTAAAGCCAAATTGAAAGGAACAGGTACAGAGGAGAATCTAAGGTACAATCAAGCAGATGGTGATGGATCAGGCTTCTTCTTCCCAAGAAGCAGTTGCTGCACTGTGCTCCTGTGTCCCCCCTACCTCACCCCGTGATCACACCAAATAGCTGCTCGAGCTGAGCTGCCTGCTTCTGTCTTACAGGGTGCTCAGCTACCACGATTAGGTTTGGAGTTGCCCGGGGCTCTTGCTGTAATTTAGCAGAGACCTTAGAGAACTTGTCACAAACTGGTTAGCTTTATTGATTGCCAGTTGTTACGAACAAAGGAAACTCTGAAGTATTTGCATGTCACACCCCTCTATAACACCCTCAAATTTTGAAATCTTGCAGCAGCTGAGCTGTAGTTAAAGCTGTAAGGCTCACAGAATCATCAAGGAAGCCAGAATGAGACAAAGCAGGTAGGAAATCTCAGCAGTTTATCTCAATCTATCTTTCCCCAATTTAGGATAAACTCTAATGTATCTGATGTGGGATGTAGAAAGCTACACTGGAGCGAGTTGGGTCTTCTGCCAAATTTGCCATCAAATACCAAGGGAAAACAGTGTGGGGCTGATTTTATTTTTAAAAAACCTCAGAAGTTATTGTTATTAAGGGACATGGCTGAAAAGGTAGGAAACAGATTCCCCATTGTGAGTTCTCCAGATGGCTTCTGCAAGGATCATGGAGATGTCAGCCACCTGTATTTTGGAGCAGTGCTCCATCTCGTCCTGAGGTATGGTACTGGTGCCTACTATTGCTTCAAAGCACGCATTGTTTATGAGAGAAATGGCAGGACCAGAAAAGATCGCATGAGTCAAGGTAGCATATTTGGTGGCTCCAGCTGAGAGGTTTTCAGCTGCATAGCAGATTGTACAATAAGTGTCAGCCATGTCATCCACAAAGATGGCCACCAGATCTTTCACATCTCCTACTAGCACCATGCGGTCCACTTCCTGGCCTTCTTTCATTCTTTGTGAATCAAGGTGAAGTCTCTTAGCTCCACCAGCATCAGGTGAGACAATAATGCAGTTCTTCCACTCAGAGATATCCTCTTTTATCTACTTCAGGACAGCTGGCTCTGCATGCAAATTGTCCACTGGGATATTTAAAAAACCCTCAATTTAAAAAGCATGTAGGTCCATGGTGATAATATGATCTGTGCCTGCTACAGATTGCATGTTTGCCACAAGCTTGCCTGAGATTGGAGCCTGGCTCATATCCTTTTTATTCTGCTGGGCACAGAGGAAACATGGGCTGATTGCAGCAACCCGGCTGGCTGAAGCAATCTCGCAGGCATTAATAATGATCAAAATCTCCATTAGATTGTCATTGATTTCACCACAATCACTCTAAACAATGTAGTAGACATCCTCTCCACGTACACTTTTGTCAATTTCCACACAGGTCTCCTGGTTGCTGAATTTCTTAGTCACCACCTTGCCTAGCTCCAGGCCCAGGCGGTCAGCAATTTTCTTGGGTAAGTCCTGAACCAAAGCTGGCCCAGAGACTCAATGCTAACTGCTTTGTGTTGCTACTCTGCCGTCTTCCTCTCCCACATTTAAAGGATCCTTGTGATTGAAGCTGTCCCATTGGATAATCCAGAATAATCTTTTAATATTAAAGTCAGTTGATTAGCATCCTTTATTCTATTTGCAACCTTAATTCTTCCTTGCTATGTAACATAAGATTTCAGTGATTAGGACTTACAGCAGTACATAAAGAGTGAGACTTAAAAGGAGTATGTAAAGTACCACCAAGTCAAATAGCATAAACCTATATAATGTATTTCTGAAATTTTTTTAATATAAAAGTTTTTGTGTGCGTGTCTAAGTAGATGCCCTTAAAATAACTGCCCCTGGAGATGGTTTCTGTATAAAAGGATCATAAACTCATATTTATCTTCAGGGACCAGGACACAAACACAAATTAAGAAGTGGCTAGGTGTTACTTAATAGGGAGTTGTAGGAATCATAGTGAAAACTAGAGAGTGTATGCCCAGGTGCTTAAAATTGGATTATATAATGTGGGACAAATTTAGCCCATAGGTGCTGGTTTGTGATCCTGTTATTTAACTGTGTCCAGGAGTTGCTTTGGAAACACAATTAGAGTGAGATCTGCCTAAGAATTATGTATTCAGAGGTTGGGACAAGCCCTTGCCCCTTAGCTGCATCAGAAGTTATTTTTAAATGGTAGGAAACAAGTTGGGGCTACAAAAGAAGGACATAGGGAAGAATAGCTTATCATTTGCAAAGCTACACATTTTTGTGGGCAGATTTCTGAATTTGTGTACAGGAAGTTACTATCTCACATTTGATTCTCTGGTGACCCCTTTAAGGAAATCTGTAGGCTTTTTTTTTTTTTTTTTGTCCTTTTTGAGACTGGCCGCACCGCGCTCAGCCAGTGAGCACACCGGCCATCCCTATATAGGACCCGAACCCGCAGCGGGAGTGCCACTGCACTCCCAGCGCCGCACTCTCTCGAGTGCGCCACGGGCTCGGCCCGAAATCTGTAGGCTTTTTATGCTTCACTACTAAGTATAACTTTGTAACTCTGAGGATGTCACTCAGCTTTTTAAAAATGTTCTTGGAGATAGAAGGGCTTGTGACTGTTCAAGGGCCCTTCTACTCTTCCACTAATCCTACCCTACTAACCTACTGCTGTGCTTGTGACACGTGAAATGCACAAGTGTTAACTGAACAGGTTTCTTTGTGTAGTGCCTGGCACATTGTAGGTCCTTCCTAAATAAATATTGCTATAATAAATCTCTATTTCTATCCCTGGTGTACTGGCTCAAAGATGTTGAAGAAAACTAAGGGCCCTTTTTACCTCTTCCTTTTAGAGCCCGGTGCCAAGCCTGAGTCAGCTCAATGCTAAAACCTTGTGGGGTCCCCTAGTTGGGGGTCCCCTAACTCCATAGCCAATATGAAGAATTAACTAACTACCCACAGTGTTCACAGGAGGAGAGAGAAGAGAGACTAACCAATTATAGTGTATAAAGAGGCATTTCGGTAGCATTCGAGGATATTTCATGAACTCGTTGTCAGATGATAAAGAATGTTGTAAGCAGTTAACAATGGCAGTGTGGTGCTGTGAGGATACGCCTGCATGTTGAGCTGAACTGTGGAGCCCTTGTGCTGCCAAGGGCTGTCTTTAGATGCCACACAGTGACACTGGTGGGAATGGTGGAGAAAGGACCTCTGAAAAGCCACTCCCTGCGAATGAGAACATCAACAAAAATGTTAAAATTAACTTCTTCAGAATCCTGGAAATTAATCAAAGGCAATTTGAGGAATGTTTGTTCAGGAAAACCACCTGAATCTCAGTAAGAGCAACATATCCTGTGGCATTTCCACTTGCCCGATTCTTGTCCCTTTCTCCCCAGCTCTGTGGTAGCCTTGAAAACCAAGAGCCCCATGATCCCCGTGAAAATCAGCAGCCACTAGAGGGTGCAGGATGGGTTTGCAGCTCCCCCAGAACAATATTCTTAGAGTTGTCATTATTTGACCTGTCTGGCAGTTCTCTGGAAATCCCGCTTCATGAGGTTTATCTTTATTTGAACTGACTCATACATCACTCATTGTGAACAGCTTCTTCTCTGGTGGCATTTGTCAAAAACCATCAGTGACAACAGTTTAATATGACAGCTGCCCAAGGCTGCAATAACAATTGGAGGAAACAAAAAGCTGACTAAAAACTTAAAAAGAAAATATGGAAAATAAGGTATCTACAATGAACTTTGAAAGCTCTGGAAGACCACATGCATGCTCAGTGTTGTGTGTATGCCCAGGAGATACCTAAGAAGGCCCTGATTTCTCACTTCTGTCTGACCTTGAGGCTCTGTGCAAGCATGAAATGAAGGCAAAGGTATAGTTGTAAACTGCCTGCCAGAGCACTGGAAGTGCACTCCCCCATGCACACACAGCCCTCTAGGCAAAGGCCAGGAGACTTACTGATCTGAGGCATTTATGGAAATCTCCGTCCAATAATTAGCCGACCACTAAGCTAACAGAAGAACCTCAAGGGCTACATCTAACATGTTGCAGATGACACGATCTTGCATACAGAAAATCTTAAGGAATCCACTAAAAGAAACTACTAAAATAAATAACTAGCCGACCACTAAGCTAACAGAAGAACCTCAAGGGCTACATCTAACATGTTGCAGATGACATGATCTTGCATACAGAAAATCTTAAGGAATCCACTAAAAGAAACTACTAAAATAAATAATTCAATGAGGTTGCAGATTACAAGATCAATATACAAAATGGTATTTCTCTATACTAGCAATGAATGATTGAAAATAAAATTAATAGAACAATTTCATTTACAAAATCATTAAAAATACTTAGGAATATGGCCAGCCTACAAACAACAACAACAAAAACTTGGGAATAAATTTAACAAAAGAAGTGCAAGAATTATACATTATAAACTATAACATCACTGATATACCCAGGAGAGAATTGAAAGTAGGGCCTTGAACAGATATTTGTACACTCATGTGTTGTGAGAAATGCATTGTTAGGTGATTTCAGCATTGTGTGAACATCATAGAGGGGACTTACACAAACCTAGATGGTATAGCCTAGTGCACACCTGTGCTATTTGGTATGGCCTGTTGCTCCTAGGCTACAAACCTGTACAGTATGTTACTATACTGTAGGCAATTATAATACAATAATAAGTACTTGTGTATCTAAACACAGAAAAGTTACAGTAAAAATACAGTATTAAAATCTTATGAGACCACCATCATATATGCAGTCCATCACTGACCGAAATGTCATTATGTATGTATGACATTAGAATTATCATAATAAATGACATTATTATAAATGTCAGTATGACTGTACACCCATATACATAACAGCAGTATTCACAATCGCCAAAAGGTGGAAGCAACCCAAGTGTCCACTGACACGAATGGATAAACAAAATGTGGTATACACATAAATGGAATATTATTCAGTCTTAAAGGGAATTCTGACACATGCTACAACGTGGACAAACCTTGTGCCAAATGAACATTGTGCTAAATGATATAAGCTCGATACAAAAGGACAAATGCCATATGCTGCTACTTATGTGCACTACCTAGAGCAGTCAAATTCATAGAGACAGAAAGTAGAATGATGGTTGCCAGGGGCTGGGGGGAGGGGGAATGAGTTAATGTTTAATGGAGTTTCAATACAGAAAGAGGAAAAAAGTTTTGGAGATGGGTGGTGGTGATGGTTGCGCCATAAATGCTATAATCAAAAAACAGACAAGTGTTGGCAAGGATTTGGAGAAATTGGAACCCTCAGACATTGCTGGTGTAAAATGGGGCAGCCGCTTTGGTAAACCTTTTAGCCATTCCTCAAATGTTAAACAGAGTTAAACCATATGACCCTGCAATTCCACTCCTAAGTATATACCCAAGAGAACCGAAAACATAAGTTTGTGCAAAAACTTTACACGAATGTTCTTAGAAGCATTATTCATAATAGTCAAAAAGTAGAAACAACCCAAGTGTCCAACTGGTAAGTGGATAAATAAAACATGGTATATCTGTATAAGGAAATATGATTCAGCTACGAAAAGGAACGAAGTACTGATACATGCTACAATGTGGATGAACTTTGAAAAAATTAAACTAAGTGAAAGAAGCCAGACACAAAAGGCTGCATATTGTGTGACTCCATTTATAGAAAATGTACAGAATAGGCAAATTTTTAGAGACAGAAAGTAGATTAGTGGTTTCCAGGAGATGGGGAGGGTGGCGTGGGAGTGACTGCTTCACTGGTATGGATTTCTTTTTGATGTAATAAAAATATTCTGAAATTAAATGGTACTGCCTGAACAGCTCTCCACGAATATACTAAAAACCACTGAATTGTACACTTTCAAAGGGTGAATTCTATGTCGTATGAATTATATCTCAGTGAAAAAGTATAATACAAATTTGAAAATTATGTCAATGTAGGGAAACAGCTTTGAAAAATATTTGTCTTTCAACTTCTGCAATTTCCCAGGAACACCCTTGTTTCTCAAAAGGAAGTAAAAAAAAATACCTCCCAAGCGTTGTGACAGAGACCAGAAAGGTATTCAGAGACAAATAAATATATATGTGAGTGTTAAAGACATTATGATTAATTAAAGGTACATTATAATAAAAAAAATTTTATAGTCAAACAAGTCTTTCATGGAGGGCAATCCAAAGTTTGCATACATTTTAAAACAAAAGCAAGAAATGTCATGCTTTTGGAGTGCTGCTTTTCTCACACTGAAAAGTTCATTCTTTAATCCTGGAACACTTAAAGGAAACATCTGAGACTCACTGCCATTGTACTTTTATCAAAGTGAGCACGCCTGACCCTGTCCTCGGTGTTACTGTGTGCAGCAAGTCTATCTGAAAGAAAAAAAAGTATCTGATAATATAGTTCACAGAGAGACTGCCTTTATTTTCTCACAACAAAATCATCCCTGAAGTCAACATTACTCATTCCCCTGTCATCGAAAACACAGTTGCTTCAGATTGATACGGAAATATCCTCAGGCATCTCTTTTAAGTGCTATAAGAATGGACTTTCTAAAAATTTCCTCTGTTCAATCTTTTTCTAACCTGGGTAGGCTTTCTGTACACAGAGTACCGTGCCCCTGTTACTGGGTAAGAGCAGGTTTCATTTTGGCCAAATTTATTATACTTGGATTCCATTTAAAGAGTCCAAAGTTTCAAATACTGTGGTTTAGTAGCCGGCAGTTACCTTTAGGACGAGCACACTCCATATGAAGGATGTTAGGGCTGGGCTGGCCGTCAGCTCACTGGTTAGAGCATGGTGCTGATTACACCAAGGGAACCGGCCAGCTGCCAAAAAATAAATAAAAAATGTAAGACTGTGGAAAGCACAATGACCATATTGGTTCAACTTCAAACTGTCTTGAAAGTGGTTCTTCTCAAAACATGGCCACAGCCACAAGTATCAGAATCACCTGGGTGGTTGTTAGAAGACAGATTCAAGAGCCTGTTTCTTATCAGATGAACAGGAAGCTCTGCATGAGGCCTTAGGTCTTATTGCACATCCACGTTTGAGCACCAGTGTCCAGAGGCCTTTAAGGATCCTTTTTGGTGATGGCCATTCGCTATCCAAGAATCTTTGTGCCTCTTCCCTCTAGGGGTTTTCATTTATAAACCAACACAGACAAAGAATCCGGCAACAAAGAAACCCAAACAGAAAAAATAGGTAGAACTAATAAACATATAATTTCTTCTAATGAGCATTAATGGAGCAGTGGATTGGAAAAAGAAATGGGAACTTTACACGTACCTCTAGGAAATCAAATTGCTGCATACATGCTCATTTTGCATTTATATATACAGCTCCAAAACCTCTCATTCCAAATCTTTGGATATAAATCTATTTCAGAATTTGGAATTTTTTTTGTATTTTAGAAGGTTAATAGGATTTATATACCATATGTTGTATAATAACCCAGCAAAGTCTGTAGCAGGACCTTATAAATAAAGCGTGTTAAAATTTATTTAGCAAAGATATGTATACTATATGACCCAGACTTTTCACTCCTAGGTTTATATCTAACAGAAGTAAGTACACATGTGTACCCCCCCAAAAAAACCAAAAAACATGTACTCATGCTCACAGAAGCTTTATTTGTAATCACCCCAAAATGGAAACAACCCAAATGAACATCAACATTAGATTAGATAATTTTGGTAATTTAAAACAATGAAATACTACACACAATGAAAATAAACTACAGCTCCGTGATACGGACAAATATCTCAAAAACAATGTTGATTGAAAGATGCCAGACACGAAAATGCACACTGTATGATTCCACTTACATTAAATTCAAAAACAGATTAATCTATGAAGAGAGATGGTGGTAATAGTGATTACCTTTGGGAGGGAGCACTTTTGGGGTGCTGGTAAAATGTTCTATTCCTTGGGCCGACCCCGTGGCTCACTTGGGAGAGTGCAGCGCTGGGAGCGCCGAGGCCGTGGGTTCAGATCCTATATAGGGATGGCCAGTGTGCTCACTGGCTGAGCGTGGTGTGGGTGACACCTAGCCAAGGGTTACGATCCCCTTACCGGTCTTACTGGTCACAAAAAAAAAAAAAAAAGTTCTAATCCTTGATCTAGGTGGTGGTTACATAGGTGTGTTAATTTTGTAATAATTCACTGAGATCCTGTGTGCATGCTATGTTTCAATTTTTTTTTTTCCTTTTTGTCTTTTTTCGTGACCGGTAACAGGATTGCAACCCTTGGTGTCGCGCCCGCACCGCGCTCAACCAGTGAGCGGACCGGTCTCTATATGGGATCTGAACCCTCGGCGGGAGTGCCGCCGTGCTCCCAAGCGCCGCACTCTACCGAGTGTGCCACCGGGCCGGCCCTCAATTTTAAAAGTTTTAAAAATGCTGTCATTTTTCTAAATTTGCTATCATATTGTTTCCATAATTTTATCTTTCAAATATATTCAAATACAGTATTTATGGAGCTCCATTAATATGCCAAGGCCTGTGCCAGGCATTAGGATACCCAAAGAGCCTTATTTGGCACAGCAGACTGCTTAGTAAATACTTACTGGCTACATTGCTTGCCTGTTTTATTAGATCTTACATAAAACAAACTCTTAGGGGGTAGAATTGGCTACTGAACTCCTGTGTTTCTACCACGGTTCTAACTATAGGTTCTCACAACTACTGCTCCTGTCTGATTCCCTTCTAGCCCTTTGGGCCAGTCAACAAGACTCCCCTGCTCCCCGCAACTTCACTGGGGATGGCCCATGGAGAAAAATCCATGCACAGTAGCTGGGGTGGGAGGGTAAGATCTCAGGACCTCACAACACTCCTCTGTTCTGACCTGCTGACCCAGTCCTACTTCCCTAGTTCCAAACTCCTTGTGCCATCTTCCACCCCTTTAATTACTCACTCTGGTCCTTGCCCAATGTGACATCCTTTATTACTAAACCTGTTGAGACCTATTCTTTCTCCTTCCATTTGAATCCAACTCTTTGGTGGTGACGTGGGCAGGGAGAATGACTAAGGCGATGGGCTGCCATAAGTACTCGTAAAGCCAGTCTACTCAAAAGCTATTAAGAAAATAAAAACTCAACCCTATGTCGGCCAGCCAAAAAAAAAAAAAAGAAAAAGAAAAGAAAGAAAGAAAGAAAAAAAGAAAAGAAGGAAGAGAAAAGAAAACTTTCCCAGCCCAGCATTCCTTCTGTGTACCAATGCTGATAAGACAGACGGGTGAACCATTTGGTTTATTTTCACTGATGGCAACCATAGTGGTCAGAGAAATAAAACGTAGGTGTGTGCCTTAGAGCTGTCCAAACCTGCAGGCTTAATGCATCTCCTTTTGTGGGTAAGGTAAACCTTTTCTCATATAATCTTCAAGTCCACCCAGCTCTTTCCCCAAGGCCATGGCTCCTTTTGGCTGCACTTTCAACTGCGCTTCTGATTTACCTCTCTTGTGGTTGCAAGAACATCTTACCTAAAAAGTCCCTGTCTCTGCATCCCAAGTATCTTGCTGATTGAAAATTCTTCTTACTGTATGAGTCAGGTTTACTTAATTCTATTGATTTGATAT
Organism: Galeopterus variegatus; assembly: GCF_000696425.1. Lineage (NCBI taxonomy): Eukaryota > Metazoa > Chordata > Mammalia > Dermoptera > Cynocephalidae > Galeopterus > Galeopterus variegatus. Next base: position 58,263 of record NW_007730363.1, read on the forward strand.
ATTTTTTTTCCCACTAGTAAAACTGAAAAGTATTCTCAAATGTGTCTGGCCATATAATTACATGCCTTTTAAAATAGAGAACCCATTATAAGGTACATTTCACGTACATGTTACTTAATAATTTCCTCTACAACATAATAACTCGCCTTCCTCGTTATTCCTCACCACTAGTAAACTGGCATTTGGATTTCAGCTTTCCCACCTAGTTGTGGATTTCGTGCACATCTTTAGCCAAGGCATCTCCTTTGTTCCTATTTCAGACCCTCGCTCCTCCCTACACCTACAGAAACAGCTTTTCTTCATGTCCCTGCAAATGGAATGCAGTATTTGCATTTCCACTGAGTATCCTCAATCCTACTTGTCTCAATCTAGCCCAGGAAAAGAAATAAGGAGAAAGAAATACCAGACAGTAACTTTTTCATTCAACTAGTTCATGTTAGGCATTTAGTATTACCAGTTACCACTGAGGCTGCTAGGTATGTGATATAAAGACACAGTCTCTAGCCTAAAGGAGCTTACTTTGTACTGTGGGGAAAAGCAATCAATAGAATACCAATAAACAGGGCATCAACCAACGTGATACTTGTTGTGACATGTATATGCCACAATAGACAGGGACTGCAGCCTTATCCTAAGATGAACCGAACCTAAGGCCTCAAATAATCAAAGGCTGTGCTCAGCCACAGTAAATATCCTCGGAGAGTCGCACTTTATCCCTGAGATGTCAACGTTTCCTCTTTATTCACACAAATAGTGTTTGTGTAAACTACTCAGTATAAATATGCACCTGTTTTCAGCCATTTTAAAGGAAGAGGCTGGTTTGGGGACATTTTATCTGCAGCATCTATTGCTTCACAAATGCATCAGAAATGAGTTCAATCCACTAGAATTCAAATCAAGCTATAAAAAAAGACAAAAGTGTGACTTTGGAAAAATACAACTGTGTCACATGTCATTTAAGCCTAGAGCCTTACTAATTCAAAAGCCACCTCTGAAGTCAAGATACAGTAGAAATACCATAAGGTGACATATGTCAAAGTCCTCTTGGTTGAGTCCGGGTTTCTCAGAGGAAGGAAGCTTGAACTAGGTATGAAAAACTGGGAAAGACATGTTAAAGCAGATGGAGGATGGGGGTTACATTCCGTTCAGAAAGAGCTGCAGGCACAGTGGCAAAGAGGTGTGCCCGAGGAAGCACAAAGAAAGACGCCTAGAGGATACGGTGTGAGAAAGGGATGAAGATACAATGGTAAAGCTAGTCTAGAGAAATTACGACAGACCTCATATGTCAGGTTCAGGATTTTATCCTCCAGGAGATGGAGAACTTCTAAAGAAGTTCAGGGAGACAAGAAACGTGACCAAATTAGTTTTTGAAAAGTCACTCCAAAAATAAATGTTCAAAATGAATTGGAGAGTTAAGATGGTAAATTTTATGTTATATGTATTTTACTACAATTAAAAAATCCAAATCCAAATCCAAATCAATCAATCTCTTGATTGGAGAAGTAAGGCTGCAGGGACAGTCTCGGGGAAAGTTGACAAAGACCTGGACCATGAGAGAAGCAGTTGGGACAATGTGATGGGGCATGGATTCAAGAGACATGGAAGAAACAAAATGAACAAGACAGAGCGACTGCTGGATGAGGGGAAGGGGATCAAATCTGAGCAATGCAGAAGACGGTGGAGCCATTCCCTGAGAGCAATGCAAGAGGAACTTCAGTTTGGAACCGATCAAGCTAGAGAGATGGGGAAAGCCTCATGTAGAGATGCCTGGAGTGTGGCTGGGTCGGCGGCTTAGGGAAAGGGCTGGACTGTAGATAATATTGTTTTTGGAGTCATCAAAGAATAGGTAGAAAGTGAATCCATAAAGACAAAAAAAAAAAAAAAAAAAAGAATAGAGAACAGGAAGTATCAGGTCAAACCAGAGTTTGTGAAAAGTTTTACTTACTTACTGCCTTGTTCCTTTTGCCCATAAGTTGTTCTAATAAATAACATGAAAAGTTGCATACAAAGCTATTAAGCAATATCATTACGCAAAAAGCCAAGTATTTAAACATTTTTAAACATAAAAATGGGAGAAAATCTGGAATGGGAAGTGTGGTAGATTTAATCTACAGAAAAATATTATTAAGCCCCTGGCACAGCAGCTGGCACACTTAAATGTTTTGGAATACCTTAGGTACAGACTTACACCTTCAATTTCTTGATGTACATCAAATGAAAGGCATGGTACACACCTCTCAATCAATGAATAGCGTTACCTTTAATTTGCATTTCTTATGAACTATTCAAGTGCAGCACTGACTTCCATGTACAATATAAATAATGTGATTACTTAAAAAAAGGGGAAGCTTCAATATGTGATATTATATTGGAAGATGACTTTGTAAGTCTTCTCCCACACGATGACTTCCTGACCTTTCTTTCTCCACAATGCCCATTTCTTACAATCCTTGGTGTCTCAAAGGAGAGAATATTTCATATAAAATTATTCGCCTCATTTGGAAAGCTGACAGTCAAGATAATATAGAAGTGTCTCTTCCAAGTAGACCTAGGGGAGGCCAAATCCACATCACGTTCCACTGGGATGCCTTTTGCTAAGATGTTGCCAGAGCCAGTATAGAAACACTTGCCTATCTTGGTATAGATGACACACTAGGGCTTGATTTAGCAAATAAAGAGATATTTCAGACCCCCCAGCATTCTGGCAGAGTGAGGTGCACTTCAGGAACTCTAGGTGACACTGAGTTTTATGAGAATGTTGCTAGGAGTCAGCAGTAGTTTTTTCCTATTAAAGGCAATTCTCAAACCATCTAAGAACTAACTTACTTAAGAGTTCTAAATCCTGCTTAATTGACTTAGAGAAATGTTTACTGAGTGACTACTGGATGCCACCTGAGCATATTAGGTGCTGAGGTAAATGNAGAAATGTTTACTGAGTGACTACTGGATGCCACCTGAGCATATTAGGTGCTGAGGTAAATGTAATCTTCTCCAATAATGGAACTCGTATCTTTTTACTTTTTGCTTGTTTGCAACTGGCCAGTATGAGGATCCAAACCCGTGACCTTGTTGGTATAAGGCTGTGCTCTAACCAGCTAAGCCAGCCTGCCAGCTCCTACTTTTTCTTATATATAAGAGCCCAGATTAGTTTTTTCTTTCCATTGGAATAAACCTTCGTGTCAAGTTGGTGAGTTAGAAAACAAAAACCTCACAAACTCCTAATGAGTTTGTCTACTAAAAATTTAAAGTGACAGATATGGTAAAAACAGGTTTGTGACAAGTTTTTAAAGCTATAGAACAACTGTTTGGATAAGTACTGGCATAAAGAGATATCTCAGTGCATTCCCAATAAATCAAGTATATTTGAGGTAAACCTATGGAAGGGTGCTATGGTTTGAATGTCCCCCCCAAGCTCATGTTGGAGCTTAATTCCCAGTATGGTATTTGAAGGGTGGGGTCTTTAAGAAGTGATTGGACCATGGTGGCTATGTGTAGGAGTGGATTAATCCGTTCATGGATTAATGGGTGAATGGTTATCATGGGAGTGGCACTATGGACTTTAAAAGGACGGCAAGTGAGCATATTGGCATACGGTCACTCAGCCCTCACCATGTGACACCTTGCATTGTCACATGACTTCCCAGCTCCAAAACTGTAAGAAATAAATTCCGTTTATTATAAACTACCCAGTTTCAGGTATTCTGTTATCAGTAACAGAAAACAGATTAATACAAAGGGTTTCATCCATAAGGCTAGACTGCTTTCTTCTTATCTAGCCTCACATGTCTACTACTTAGGAGAAGTCAGGGACAGGGATGAAGTCAACTCAGGAAGTAAAAGCAATGAGCAAGCAACGGTTGATGCAACAACTGATGTGGAATAATCAAATAGGAAGAGAGACAATTGTGTGAAATTCATCAGTATCCAAAGTCCAAGGAATATACAATACACTTATACGTGAGCTCCTCAAACATTCTAATATCAAAAATATGTAAAGATACAGGGCTGGCCGGTTAGCCCAGCTGCTTACAGTGCAGCCTTATAACACCAAGGTCATGGGTTTGGGATCCCAGCCCCAGCCAGCTGCAAAAAAAAAGGTAAAGAGACAATTAATAGAAAATGAGATTTATGGATGTAAATTATACAATGTGTACATATAATTTTGAAAAAGCAAACAATTAAGACAATAACTTAAAAATGATATTCACTCATTGGAAAAAGATTCATTTGTAGCAAGGATTACAATAGTACTGGAATCTTTTGAAAGAGTAAAATCCAAATGTAATCAACTCTAAGAGAAATCTAGGAATTCACAGAAGTGGTCTCATAAAGAAAAGGATGTGAGTTTATGGTCTAATCCAGCAGTTCTCAAACTTTTTGGTTTTGAACCTCTTTACACTCCTAAAAATTACTAAAGACAACAAGAGATTTTGATTTTGTAGGGTTTTATCTAGCAATATTTATCATATTAGAAATTAAAATTAAGAAATCTTAAGAATTTTTTATTAATTTATTTACAAATAAAACCCAATACATGTTAATAAATAATTTTTACAAAAAATAACTATTTTCTAAAATAAACTCACATTTGTTAGTAAGAAGAGTATCATGGTTTTACATTTTTGCAAATCTCTTTAATGTCTAACTTTTTATTTTCCTTTGGCATCTGATCGGTACAAGGATCCAAACCCTTGACTCTGGTGTTATAACACTGTGCTCCAGCCACTGAGATAACCGGCCAGCCTTCAACGTGTGACTTAACAGAAGAAAGCTGGATTCTCGTATCTGCTTTCGTATTCAGTCTGTTACATAACATATCAGGTAGCCGCTGTAAAATTCCTCTGTGCACTTATGAAAGAATGAGAATAAAAAAAATAAATAATGTCTTAGTCTTATAAAAATACTTTTGACCTTAAGTATCCTAGAAAGGATCTTGAGGACCCTCTAGACCACACTTGGAGAACCACTGCTCTAGTCTAATCTCCTCATTTTACATATAAGGACACTGTATCTGAGACACAGTAAGTGAGAAATCCAAAGTCACATCGCCTGTCCTGTTCTCTCTAGCTGCAAAGACTGTCATATTACCAAAACATTTTTTTTTTAATAAAAAAAGAGAAGAGGAAAGTCAATAAACACGATAAATTCTGCAAGTCATACTGTATTTGAATTTGAATTACAATATCTGAATTAGGATCTCTATTTGAATTGAAACACTAAGGTAAATTCTATTGCACCCTACTCCATGCAAACTGGTAATGACAAACTGCACTGTAAATATCATAGATAAATATGGAAAGCAGATTAACCACAAAATCACTATTTATCATACACTCTTTGTATAAAATACAATTCAATGACACATATTCAAGAAAAATATGCTCAAGTACTGGCTGAAATGGTGGTGGATATATTAAGAGACTACAAATAATGGGCAATCATATGAAACTTTTTAGATAAAATGGAGTTGATCTGAAATGGAGATATTTTTTACCCCCTAACCAGACTTTATTCTTGTCTTTGTCTAAAAAAATCAAAGAATCTTCTTGATCATCTGGAGATGATTTCCTTTGTATCCCACCAGATGGTTCAAATCTTCTTTAAATGGATCATACCCTTGTTCCTTTAAACAACGTAGTGCCCAAAAAAGTTGGTCTAGTGGAGGAAATTCTTCCCAAGGAACCCACTCCCAACCTAAAAAAGAAAGATACCAAATCAATTAATTTAGCTGACAGGAAACAAAGGGTATTTATTTTGGTAAGCTAATCTACATTTAGAGAAAATTAATTTAATTTAAAAGTGATTTGTTATTTAAAAACTCCAATAATGATGCTTTGCATTAGTTTGGCTATACAAACATAATTTGCATTTAGAATGAAGGTTTTAAGAAGAGAATTGTATTATTTGGACAAGAAGCCAAGTTTACAAAGGCCACACTATGCTAAAAACCAGGTTTAGTATTATTCAATGTCTATTTAAACAGTTGTTGAAAAAATGCAAGGAACTTTATATACTATAGGTTATACTACATTAAAATAAACCAATTTTCTCACCTATAAAGTAAGGTAGATTACAAAATTTCTAAGTTATCCTCCATCTCTTAAAAAAGAAATTGAAGGTGTGCAGAGAAAAATTATATTGTACCTTGGTATATTTTAGATAGACAAACACAGAGAAAGCTGATTTAAAAAAAAATCCATTGAAACATGAAAGATTTAACAGTGTCTATCAATTGTAAAATGCATAAAATCCTAGAAAAGGACTCTAGGTATCGGTATTTTCTTTGATGATTTAAGAGTAAATAACATAAAAGAACATATGCTCATGATAGGTGGATATATAAACATTATTATATTAAGATGTACACCCCATATTCTAAGTAAGTTTCTTTACAATTACATGTTTTTAACCTAGTGTAAGTACTGTTTCTTCCACTAAGTATTTCTCTGCTTATAAAATACAGGTATCATATTTTCACTCTGGGTAGGTAGGAGACAGGGAATACATGAAATTGGAACAGGACATACAGGAAGGGAAGATCAGCAACTGTGACCACACTCTAACGAGAGAGACACAGTCAGATGGACAGACAGACACAGAAAGTGATCGAGTGCCCAACAGTGTGCTACAAGAAGCTGGATTAACCGAGCTTCAAGAGAGCTGCCTGTTAAGAAGAGTTTATCCCCCATCTCCTAGAAAATGAAGCGTCTGGAAAATGATCTCCTAGAAAATGATCCTCCTAATTATAATTAGATGGTTGAAGAAAGGATGCAGTAAATAGTAAGCTGAAGCCGGCTATCCAGCTCCAGTCCCTGAGGAACCTGGGACAGAGACTGTGTCTGTACTATAAATAAAACAAGACATGCAAGCCNAGAAATGTTTACTGAGTGACTACTGGATGCCACCTGAGCATATTAGGTGCTGAGGTAAATGCAATCTTCTCCAATAATGGAACTCTTATCTTTTTACTTTTTGCTTGTTTGCAACTGGCCAGTATGAGGATCCAAACCTGTGACCTTGTTGTTATAAGGCTGTGCTCTAACCAGCTAAGCCAGCCTGCCAGCTCCTACTTTTTCTTATATATAAGAGCCCAGATTAGTTTTTTCTTTCCATTGGAATAAACCTTCGTGTCAAGTTGGTGAGTTAGAAAACAAAAACCTCACAAACTCCTAATGAGTTTGTCTACTAAAAATTTAAAGTGACAGATATGGTAAAAACAGGTTTGTGACAAGTTTTTAAAACTATAGAACAACTGTTTGGATAAGTACTGGCATAAAGAGATATCTCAGTGCATTCCCAATAAATCAAGTATAATTGAGGTAAACCTATGGAAGGGTGCTATGGTCTGAATGTCCCCCCAAGCTCTTGTTGGAGCTTAATTCCCAGTATGGAATTTGAAGGGTGGGGTCTTTAAGAAGTGATTGGACCATGATGGGTATGTGTAGGAGTGGATTAATCCGTTCATGGATTAATGGGTGAATGGTTATCATGGGAGTGGCACTATGGACTTTAAAAGGACGGCAAGTGAGCATATTGGCATACTGTCACTCAGCCCTCACCATGTGACACCTTGCATTGTCACACGACTTCCCAGCTCCAAAACTGTAAGAAATAAATTCCATTTATTATAAACTACCCAGTTTCAGGTATTCTGTTATCAGCAACAGAAAACAGATTAATACAAAGGGTTTTGTCCATAAGGCTAGACTGCTTTCTTCTTATCTAGCTTCACATGTCTACTACTTAGGAGAAGTCAGGGACAGGGATGAAGTCAACTCAGGAAGTAAAAGCAATGAGCAAGCAACGGTTGATGCAACAACTGATGTGGAATAATCAAATAGGAAGAGAGACAATTGTGTGAAATTCATCAGTATCCAAAGTCCAAGGAATATACAATACACTTATACGTGAGCTCCTCAAACATTCTAATATCAAAAATATGTAAAGATACAGGGCTGGCTGGTTAGCCCAGCTGCTTAGAATGCAGCCTTATAACACCAAGGTCATGGGTTTGGGATCCCTGCCCCAGCCAGCTGCAAAAAAAAAAGGTAAAGAGACAATTAATAGAAAATGAGATTTATGGATGTAAATTATACAATGTGTACATATAATTTTGAAAAAGCAAACAATTAAGAAAATAACTTAAAAATGATATTCACTCATTAGAAAAAGATTCATTTGTAGCAAGGATTACAATAGTACTGGAATCTTTTGAAAGAGTAAAATCCAAATGTAATCAACTCTAAGAGAAGTCTAGGAATTCACAGAAGTGGTCTCATAAAGAAAAGGATGTGAGTTTATGGTCTAATCCAGCAGTTCTCAAACTTTTTGGTTTTGAACCTCTTTATACTCCTAAAAATTACTAAAGACAACAAGAGATTTTGATTTTGTAGGGTTTTATCTAGCAATATTTATCATATTAGAAATTAAAACTAAGAAATCTTAAGAATTTTTTATTAATTTATTTACAAATAAAACCGAATAAATGTTAATAAATAATTTTTACGAAAAATAACTATTTTCTAAAGTAAACTCACATTTGTTAGTAAGAAGAATAGCATGGTTTTACATTTTCGCAAATCTCTTTAATGTCTAACTTTTTATTTTCCTTTGGCATCTGGCCAGTACAAGGATCCAAACCCTTGACCCTGGTGTTATAACACTGTGCTCCAACCACTGAGCAAACTGGCCAGCCTTCAATGTGTGACTTAACAGAAGAAAGTTGGATTCTCATATCTGCTTTCGTATTCAGTCTGTTACATAACATATCAGGTAGCCGCTGTAAAATTCCTCTGTGCACTCATGAAAGAATGAGAATAAAAAAAATAAATAATGTCTTAGTCTTATAAAAACACTTTTTTTTTTCCTTTTTGTCTTTTTTACTGACCAGTAACAGGATCGCAACCCTCAGTGTTGCGCCCGCACCGCGCTCAACCAGTGAGCGGGAACCGGTCTCCACATGGGATCTGAACCCTCAGCGGGAGCACCGCCGCACTCCCAAGTGGCGCACTCTCCAGTGCGCCACCAGGCCGGCCCATAAAAACACTTTTGACCTTAAGTATCTTAGAAAGGATCTTGAGGACCCTCTAGACCACACTTGGAGAACCACTGCTCTAGTCTAATCTACTCATTTTACATATAAGGACACTGGATCTGAGACACAGTAAGTGAGAAATCCAAAGTCACATAGCCTGTCCTGTTCTCTCTAGCTGCAAAGACTGTCATATTACCAAAACATTTTTTTTAATAAAAAAAGAGAAGAGGAAAGTCAATAAACATGATAAATTCTGCAAGTCATACTGTATTTGAATTTGAATTACAATATCTGAATTAGGATCTCTATTTGAATTGAAACACTAAGGTAAATTCTGTCGCACCCTACTCCATGCAAACTGGTAATGACAAACTGCACAGTAAATATCATAGATAAATACAGAAAGCAGATTAACCACAAAATCACTATTTATCATGCACTCTGTGTCTAAAATACAATTCAATGACACATATTCAAGAAAAATATGCTCAAGTACTGGCTGAAATGGTGGTGGGTATATTAAGAGACTACAAATAATTGGCAATCATATGAAACTTTTTAGATAAAATGGAGTTGATCTGAAATGGAGATATTTTTTACTTCCTAGGCAGACTTTATTCTTGTCTTTTTCTAAAAAATCAAGGAATCTTCTTGGTCACCTGGAGATGATTTCCTTTGTATCCCACCAGATGGTTCAAATCTTCTTCAAATGGATCATACCCTTGTTCCTTTAAACAACGTAGTGCCCAAAAAAGTTGGTCTACTGGAGGAAATTCTTCCCAGGGAACCCACTCCCAACCTAAAAAAGAAAGATGCCAAATCAATTAATTTAGCTGACAGGAAACAAAGGGTATTTATTTTGGTAAGCTAATCTACATTTAGAGAAAATTAATTGAATTTAAAAGTGATTTGTTATTGGGCCAGCCCGGTGGCGCATTGCTACAGTGCGCTGCTTGGGAGCGTGGTGGCGCTCCCACCGAGGGTTCGGATCCCACATACAGACTGGTTCCCGCTCACTGGCTGAGCGAGGTGTGGGAGCAACACCGAGGGTTGCGGTCCCGTTGCCGGTCCCGGTCCGGTACAGGTGTGACACTGAGGGTTGCGATCCGTTGCCGGACACGAAAAAAAGACAAAAAGGAAAAAAAAAAGTGATTTGTTATTAATAAACTCCAATAATAATGCTTTGCATTAGTTTGGCTATACAAACATAATTTGCATTTAGAATGAAGGTTTTAAGAAGAGAATTGTATTATTTGAACAAGAAGCCAAGTTTACAAAGGCCACACTATGCTAAAAACCAGATTTAGTATTATTCAATGTCTATTTAAACAGTTGTTGAAAGGGGCCGGCCCGTGGCTCACTCGGGAGAGTGCGGTGCTGATAACACCAAGGCCTCGGATCCCATATAGGGATGGCCAGTTCGCTCACTGGCTGAGCGTGGTGCTGACAACACCAAGTCAAGGGTTGAGATCCCCTTACCGGTCATAAAAAAAAAACAGTTGTTGAAAAAATGCAAGGAACTTTATATACTATAGGTTATACTACATTAAAATAAACCAGTTTTCTCACATATAAAGTAAGGTAGATTACAAAATTTCTAAGTTATACTCCATCTCTTAAAAAAGAAATTGAAGCTGTGCAGAGAAAAATTATATTGTACCTTGGTATATTTTAGATAGACAAACACAGAGAAAGCCGATTAAAAAAAAATCCATTGAAAAATGAAAGATTTAACAGTGTCTATCAATTGTAAAATGCATAAAATACTAGAAAAGGATTCTAGGTATTGGTATTTTCTTTGATGATTTAAGAGTAAATAACATAAAAGAACATATGCTCATGATAGGTGGATATATAAACATTATTATATTAAGATGTACACCCCATGTTCTAAGTAAGTTTCTTTACAATTACATGTTTTTAACCTAGTGTAAGTACTGTTTCTTCCACTAAGTATTTCTCTGCTTATAAAGTACAGTCTCATATTTTCACTCTGGGTAGGTAGGAGACAGAGAATACATGAAATTGGAAAAGGATGTACAGGAAGGGAAGATCAGCAACTGTGACCACAGTCTAACGAGAGAGACACAGTCAGATGGACAGACAGACACAGAAAGTGATCGAGTGCCTAACAGTGTGCTACAAGAAGCTGGATTAACCGAGCTTCAAGAGAGCTGCCTGTTAAGAAGAGTTTATCCCCCGTCTCCTAGAAAATGAAGCGTCTGGAAAATGATCTCCTAGAAAATGATCCTCCTAATTATAAGTAGATGGTTGAAGAAAGGATGCAGAAAATAGTAAGCTGAAGCCGGCTATCCAGCTCCAGCCCCTGAGGAACCTGGGACAGAGACTGTGTCTGTACTATAAATAAAACAAGACATGCAAGCCATGGCACCTTGGCCAGGCTGCAGCAGGTCATCAGTGAGGGTTCCAACTGAGAACAAAGTGAAAATGATTCTGGCTATATTCTTACTAAAGAATATAGAGGAACATATGTTTCTGATTAAATCTGATTTGATGCAGTAATCTTGCGCCTCGTAAAATCATACTGCTTGATTTGAGATTACTAGCAAGCTTCGTGTCAGGGCGTCAACAAAATGAAAGGAACAAGCAAAAAAGTTACATATACACATTCTAAAAATCTCAAAGCATGTAAAAACTACTCATAACTACTATATCCTAGGAGGAATAAAACAATACATAAAATTACATAGTAACAAAACCTCTTGATATAGCACTTAATAAAGAATAATCTTTTAGCAGTTGTTAAATACTAGGCCACTCTAGACACCATTTATATATGTACATGATTTTTTTTTTTGCTTGTGTGTTCATTCACTTGCTCCCTCTTTCCTTTAGAATATTTTGAACACTGATTATGAGCCAGTGTCAGGCATGGGACCAAGATCTATGAGACAAAATAACTGTTCCATATAGATTCAAAGTTTCATAAAGGAAAAATACTGAGTATGATTTGAAGTTGAGTTGTTGAGTTGAATTTGGGATGCCTTCTGAACATCAAGGGAAGATATCTAGAAAGCAACTGGAAGTACAAGCCTGCAGCTCGGGAGAGCAAAATGAGAACTTAACCATTTGTATCAGGGTTCACCAACTCACACGCCCTCAGAGGCCAGACAGGGCAAGAGGAGGAAGAAAAACTAGAAGGTGCCAGGGGGACAGGCTGGGTGAATGAGACCAGTGAGACAAAGCTATGGGACAGCCAGTGACCTTGGTGTTTTCTCCTCAGCACCTTGTCTACAAATGAATGCTTTCTACATCTGCTTCTTGTGAAAGATACTGACTATAAAAAATGTAACTATTTCATCATATCTGTCTCTTCTAGTCTCGGCTTGTTTTGCCCATAGAAAAGACAAAAATCAGGAAATGTTCAATCTTTTTAAGTTTTGGGCTCTATTTTATTTTATTTTTAAAAATTTTTTTGGCAGCTGGCCGGTATTCAGGCTCTATTTTAAAATAATAATAACCTGTGCTTATTACCTGAATAAATTACACCTCAAAGGTAATTTAACAAAGAATTCAGTTATATGTAATATATTTTGTTTCATAAAGAGAAAAGTTAACCAAGTTCTACAAAAATAGTAAAAAGGAAATATGCTTAATTAAATGTCAATTTAATGTTAAAATCCAAGTAATCAACTGCTCCTCCCCTCGGCTTCAGAATGTGAGGGTGTAGGGAAAATACAGGAAAATAGTCAGGGCCCCCCAGATGTTCAGAATCTTGCCGAACATTTGATGTAACTTATACATGTGCGCCCAGGTGTTCCTTGGTTATTGTCTAATTGTGCATGTGCGCCCAGGTGTCCTGGGTTATCAGACTTCAGGATAAAGGACAAGTAGCTCTGATCCGCAGTGCTCCCTGCCCCCGGGATGTCCCAGGGGGGTCACGGGAAGACTGCTACTGCTGCTGGAGGCTGTTGCTACTGAGGAAGCTGAGGATTGAGCTCCTGTCGTCTGCCAACTGCTCCTGGGATCTTTCCTAATTACCTAGTGTGGACCTGTATATAATGGTCTGGTGAGGGGTCTTGTGACCCAGCCTGTACAATAGGTTTGAAGGGTCTGTGGGCCCTAACCCAGCCATACAATTGGCTATGCCGACAGGAGCCTGACAATTGCACTAACATAGTATAACAATACAGAGGGTGAGAGTTACATGACTATGCCAGTTGTTGGGTTACAGCAATAGCTACGCTAATTGTATGGTTAGGCAGTTCATAACTAAAGCCAAAACGTTTCATTATTTTAGTTATAAACCCATTGTACAGACTGGGTCATCAGACCCCTCACATGCCAGGCTGGGTCATAGACCCCCTCACACGCAGGTCCATGCTAGGTAATTGGGAGAGATCATGGGAGCCAGTGGCAGATGACACAAGCTCAGTCCTCAGCAGTAGCAGCAGTGGCAGTGGCTTCGCAGGGCATCCCGGGGGCCCTGGCAGCAACAGCTTGCAGCAACAACTGCCAGCAGCAGTAGCGGCCTCTCCATGCAAAACCCCCGCCCCTGGGGGAGTCCTGTGGACCAGAGCCATTTATCTTTTATACTTAAGTACAATAACCCAGGACACCTGGGTGCACATGCGCAATTACATTAGACAATAACCAAGGAACACCAGGGTGCATGTGCATATTTAAATCAAATGCTTGGCAAGATTCTGAACATCTGAGGGGTCCTGACCATTTTCCTATATTTTCCCTACAGAGGGCTACTGATTTTTGTTTCCATTACCAATGTCCTGGGCTGTCCCTCTCCTACTCCTCATTTTATCGGGATAATTAGGGATGTGAGAAGTAGGACTGACTTCTAGAGAACTCCACTAACTAACCTGGAACATTTCTTACTGACCTCTCTGCCTTCTGCTTCTTTGGGCATGAATAATTTTAGTTGTACCCTAGGCCAACTGAAGGGCCCTGAAAACTTTTTAGATGTTACTTTGCTAGGACATTTTAAATGATTTTGAGGGGTTACCTACTTTATAAAAAATCTTATGACTCAACAGGACTTCAGGTAACCAAGATGCCCTTCTGTTGATTTAATCAAATCTATCTGTGAAAAGATGATTTATCCATTCTACAAATATCACAGACCTCTGCCTATATGTCCCTTTCTCAGAAGCCCTTCCTGAGCACCCTATGTGATGCAGTCCCCATGCACTGCTAGCCTAACACCGCTGTTTTTCTTCTTAGTCCTTATCACTACTGTCATAAAATACCTGCCAATTTTGGGCTTCCCCCACTAAAATGTAAAGTCCAGGAGGGCAGGGACTTTGTTCTACACACCATTGTTTCTTCAGTGCCTAGAACAATGTCTGGCTCATAGTATCCAATAAGTATTTGTTGAATTAAAAGATTCTTTCATATTAGAGAAGAAATTAAACGTTTAGTGGGGAGGTCGCCTACATGAGACTGAGACACTCACACTTACTTGGCGTTGTCACACCTGGCTGTGGCCATTAGGCATTCATGCTGTGCCACGCTATGCTGTAACCAAGAGCCCCACCCAGCTACAGCGGCACCTTCAGTTTGTCTCACCCTGTGGTTACCACAGACTGCTAAAACAGAATTTTTCAGCATGCTTCTCACCCACTGTACTTTTCCACCCTGAAACAAAATCATAACCACATAAGATCATAAGATCACTGCTCTTGCTCTGTTACAAAAACCCAGAAATGCTATAAAATAAAAACAACTGCCCCACTGTGTTGGGAGGCTCAGCCTTTGCAACTTGAGTCCTCTGAGACAAATGCTGGCATTTCAATAAACTCTGTCTTCCTGTTTTAAGCCTTGGTGTTTCCTGCCTCTCTCTGCAAGTTCACAGTAACTCACTGCAACAAGACCACATGGATAAAGTTTCATATGCCAAGGAATATATTCAAAATCTTTGATATTTTTCTCTTTAGTGCTTTTTCTCACAAAGTTTTATGAGAATTTGAGTAGAGATGATACGTGTAAAGCCCTTAGAACATTACTTAGCATAGAGTAAATAATAACTATCAGTTATTATTAAAGCTTTCAGAGCACTCAATTCAAAATAAAGGGTAACAGACAACTGTTTTGTCTGGATAATTGTTCTCTGTAAAAGGAAGGGATTCCTCTCCTGCCCAGGTAAGGAAACTGAGAAAAGCACATGAAATGTTTTCCACAAAATCACAGCCTGAAATAAAATTAAACCCAGACAATAAAACTAACATTTACTGACTACTTACTGTGTTCACTAGGTTCTGTATATGTATTAACTCATTTAAACCTTACAACAACCCATCTGAGGTAGTTACTATTATCACAGATGAGAAAAGAGGGCTAGACGTGAAATAACTTGCCCAAGGTCACAAAGCTCTAAGTGGAAGAACCAGGACACACACTCAAGCAGTCTGGTTCCTCAAGATTTAAATATATTTATATACCTATAATATACAGCTATATTTACATATCTTATTTTGTTTGGGCTGCTATAACAGAATACCTTAGACTAGGTGGCTTATAGACAATAGAAATTTATTTCTCACAGCTCTGGAGGCTGAGAAGTCCAAGATCAAGACTCTACCAGGTGTGCTGTCTGGTGGGGGCCCATTTCCTAGTTTACAGACAACTGACCATCTTATCTCTGTGTCCTCACACAGTGAAGGCAAGGAAGCTCTTTGGGGCCTCTTTTATAAGGGCACTAATCTCATTTGTGACGGTAGAGCCCGCATGACTTAATAACCTCTCAAAGTCTCCACCTCCTAATACCTTGGGAGTCAGGCTTTCAACATATCAATTTTACAGGGACACGAGCATTTAGAGCATAGCATATATGAAGAGAACCTAACTCTTCATATGGCAACATAATGTAATACTCCTTTAGACAACATGTTCTCCTCAAAGAAAAATGCATTATTATATATAATTATCTTACTTTCGTTTTTTTCAGGCTCTACATTCTTTGGTTCTGAATCATGAGTCACGTCCACCTCTCCTTTCATTAATATAGTAACATAATGGTAATTCTCTTTCTCAATAAAAGAATTCACAACCGAGGCAAAGCGAACATTTTTCAGGTGAAGAGCAGCTTCTTCCAAGGTTTCCCTTTGAGCACATTCTTCCCAGCTCTCACTGGAAAAAAGGAACATACCACTGTATTCAATTCCATTTGCATAACTTTTTTTTTTTTTTGCCATGAAATTCTTGGCTAGAAATTTCTAGTGTAAAGCAAAAAGAACTATAATTGGTTCATGCTTTAAAACAATAAAACAACCCTGCTTTTGACTATCTGTACATCTTATATGTAGTTTTCTGAAGACAAAAAGGACCTCATATTGAACAAAAAAATTAACACTTGCTTAAGTCTGCAGTAATTCACTGCCTGGAAGCGGTATACGACCAGGAGGCAGTTTAGCATATTACTTAAAAGCACAGGCTTTGGAGTTAACTAGGCCTAGGTATGAGCTTTAAGTCCATCGCCTTTTACTTTGGACAAGTAAAAGGAGAATATTACTTTCTCATGGGGTTGTTGTAAATGTGTTAAAAAGTACACTATGTCTTTTCTGGTACTCTCAGAATTTCAGTTTAAGCCTCAAAATTGAAGACAATAAGCAATAAGACCCTCTAAATTCCAATGAATACAGCAAAAGAGCAAACAGTTGTCACCTGAGCTCAAGGGTTTGCTAAAGAAGGCCAGACTAGTCCTTTGATCCTCACCCTACTCAAGCTACATAAGAAAGATCTTTGAGAAAGAAGACAGTTGTGAGTTCCCAGCCTAGTAGGAATGTTTCCCTTCTTCCCTATAAGAGGCCAACTGTGCCCCCCAACACAAATGAGGGGTGCTCCTCCAAGAGAATCAGTCGTAGAGATTGGGTGTGATTCCCAAGAAGGAGATACTCATGTGTCATTCCCCTACTAAAGGCATACTGGCTGCAGAAACCCACAGGCCCACCCCAGTGCATCAGGGCAGGGGGGTTGGAGGGCAAATCTGAAATGTGTCCTCAGAGTTTTAGGATGCCCGTGAATATAGAGGCTGATGCTTATTACCACCTTGGGAATTTGGAAAGCGGGAGATTGACTAGAGCAGCCCAGGATGTCTGAGTAAGGGAAAAGGGCAGCCATGAAAGGATCATTCCCACTGTGTTTCCTCTGAGCCAAGGAGATGCCACCAGAGACTGCTGGGTAATACAATCAGGACCCCAGCAGAAAGAAAATGTAGGGCGGTGTGTGCTACAGGCAAGAACTGGGTGTGTGTGTCGGGGGGGGGATTGTCACAAAAAGTCACCTATGTCAGGGAACTGCACAGTACAGAAATCTTTGTGGGTCTTCCAAACCACTGAGAAGGAGAGCACACTTGTGCGGGACTGAGACACCAACGTGGCACCGAGATGCCAGTGCATGGATTACAGCAGCACTTGTCACTCAAAGGGGCGGGCCCTCTCATTCCTCCTTCCCCAATACACTGGACATGGAAGGAAACTTAGAAACAGCAGAGGGAGAAGAGAGGTGGAGAAAGAGCAAGACAGTGGCCCACACCTCCTTTCCCAGCTACGGCAAAGAGATTAGAAACTGGAAGTGAGACTGAAGGTTTAAATGGAACTTTTAAATGCTTGCAAGTGAATCTTAATAACCAAAATAGGATTTATTTTTATAACCAAGTGGCAGGAAAACAACAGAATTTGTAGGAAATATCACTGAGGAGCAGAGATGGGAAAAACAAATTATGTTTGAAGATAATGGAAGGAGGAAAAAAAGCCATTTCCTATTTTTTTCCCCATCAAATTTAGCCCACTCAGTACTATACTGTTTATACAAGATCCAGCGAAAGAATACATGTTAAGAGTTCAGCAAACTATCTAGCACTCAGTAAAAAGCTCCTTAGAGTTCAATGTTGGCTATGATCATTCAGTACCTGAGTCAAGACTCTAACGCTTTCTTGTGTTATTAAAACAGCTATCTCTAGCCATTGCTTTGGTAATTATACATTCTAACTAGTGCTTAGTTCGTGACCTAAGTTTAGCTAGTGCCCACCAACAATCAGCAAAGTACAATATGTGTGGCTGTCTGGGCAATTTGGTTCTTAATCTAAATATTTTACTATTTATTAGCTGATAGTTTATCTTAGTTATCTTAAAATGATAAACTTACCAACACTTTTTATAAAAATTCTGAAGACCATCAAAAAAAATTCCACATGCTAAAAGATCATAAGGATTCCATATTTTATAAAGGACAAAGTCTGACTAAAAGGCACTAGGATCAACTCTACTTCTAACGACCACTTTGTAAAAAATAGGTGGGTCAGAAGAACATAGTCATACTGTTAGAAAATTGTCAGGATAAATGACCCATATTCTTCAACAAATATATGGCATGGCGAAAAAAGGAGATGGGGGAGGGTCACTGTTAAATTGAGACACTTAAAAATTTTATCAACCAAATGTGAATGCCCTTTGATTCCGATTGGTACAAAACAGTCAAAAGACATTTTCAAGACAACTGGGGAAANCACTAGGATCAACTCTACTTCTAACGACCACTTTGTAAAAAATAGGTGGGTCAGAAGAACATAGTCATACTGTTAGAAAATTGTCAGGATAAATGACCCATATTCTTCAACAAATATATGGCATGGCGAAAAAAGGAGATGGGGGAGGGTCACTGTTAAATTGAGACACCTAAAAATTTTATCAACCAAATGTGAATGCCCTTTGATTCCGATTGGTACAAAACAGTCAAAAGACATTTTCAAGACAACTGGGGAAAACGGCGCACGGACTGAGCATCCGGTGATACGAACTAATCATTTTGTTAGGTGTGAAAATGGTACTGTGGTTATGTTTTCTAAAAAAAAAAAAAAAAAAACTCTGCTAGAGATGCATACTGAACTATTTAGGGATGGTACAATAGGATGTCGGAGATTTCCTCCAAAATAGTCTTAAAGACCAGGTGCGTGTGTGCTGTGTCTTGGGCGGGGAGAGGGGACAGTGAAGATGGAGGAAGCCACGTGACGGGTGCACGTGGATTCACTACTTTCTCCGCTTTTACGTACGTTTGAAATTTTTTATACCAAAGGAAAAACAAGAGCTGGGTCTGGATGCTTCAGATGCTGCTTATCTGTTGCGAGTTTTAGCCTTATCCTCACCTCAGAATCCACTTTGCAGCACTATCCCAGGCTTCCTTCACTCTACAGTTGTGTAAAACTGACTCAACTGTCCCACTCCCTTTGTCGGTCTGATATATTATCAAATCATTGAGCGCGAAGGCAAAAAGAAGTCTTAAAGGGCATTTCGTTCAACGTCCCCATTTTAAAGATGAAGAAACTGAGGCCCTGAGACTTTCGCCAGCCTATTTGCTTCGGGTGCAACTAAAATGACGCGGCCACTGGGTACTGAATATATCTGCACACGGAAACCGTGCAGATGCCTTAACTGACAACACGGGACTGCTCGAGGTTTACAAGCACCCACTTTCCCCTCTATAACGTGTAAGCACTAAGAAAAAACACAGCTCGGAAACCAACTCTCAGCTGCGGCCAAGCTCGGGCGGAGCCGAGCGTACTGAACTGGCGTTGCCCACTCGGGAGCTACGAGGTCCTTCCCCACCCAGCACAGCGCCCCCTCCCGGCGGGAGCCTGCAGGACCCAGCGGCCGAGGGGAGGAATCGAGCCAGCGCGCGAGAAACGACGCAGCGTCGACGTGGACGTGCGTGTGCGTGTGCACGCAAGGCGTACTGACGTAGGAGCGCACGCGCGGCGCGTCTCTCCCCGTGTTGACCTGTCGCATGCTCACCCGAACTCCAAGTGGCCCCCAGGAAGTTGGAAACTGCCGGCTCCAAATGACCCTTTCCTCTTCCCGAGGAGGACACAACGAGGATGCCTGGAGCTGGTCACCACTACTCCTACTCCGATCCCGGGCCGCCGCTCCCGCGGCTCCGCGCTGGCGGTCATAGCGCTTGCTGGAGGATGCGCCCGGCCGCAGCGGGAAGTGACGTTCGCCCCGCCCCCGCGGCCGCCACCAATCTCTGCCGGAGCTGGCGTGGGCGCCCGAAATCAAAGGCCTTTGTGCGGGGTGTCTTCCTCACTTAGGGGCATAACTTCGTATAGCATACATTATACGAAGTTATACGACTCCGCGCTGGCGGTCATAGCGCTTGCTGGAGGATGCGCCCGGCCGCAGCGGGAAGTGACGTGCGCCCCGCCCCCGCGGCCGCCACCAATCTCTGCCGGAGCTGGCGTGGGCGCCCGAAATCAAAGGCCTTTGTGCGGGGTGTCTTCCTCACTTAGGGGTTTCAGCTTGTGAAGCGTTGTGTTTCCTCCTGAAGACAGCGTGCAAAGTTTCGTTTAAGTATGTCACTTATTGATGCAACGGATGCACTTTGAGCATTCATCTTTCCACCCCTAGATTCCCCCAAACCATACATTTACCAGCCACCTGCTTTTATAAACCGCTGTACCATTGTACGTTCTATTCTTTTTACCTTGAATGAACCCCATCCACCAAGTGAGCTCATTCTCAATATTGCTAGAGTTAGTATGGGACCAGGGCAAGGACAGATCATGTAGAAACGTCCCAGTATAAATAACTATGTTAAAGATTATTCATAAATCATGGGAGCAAATAAAGACTAATCAATAAATTGTGCTGGGAAGAGTTAGTTACAAACAGCGGAGAAACAGTTCCAGATGTTTGCACACCATGCACATGCACGTGCACACTCACAAACCCAGGTGAATCAAAGTTGTAACTAAAACTAAAAACGAACAAGGGCCAGCCTATGGCTCACTTGAGGGAGAGAGTGTGGTGCTGATAACACTAAGGCCACAAGTTCGGATCCCTAAATAGGGATGGCCGGTTAGCTCACTTGTGAGAGTGTGGTGCTGACAACACCAAGTCAAGGGTTAAGATCCCTTTACCAGTCATCTTTTAAAACAAACAAAAAAATCAATGGCTTCTTGATAGGAATTAATTTTTCTAAAAAGTTAATTTTTACTTCTACCAAAATAATATGTGAACAAAATTAAAGTGAAATGGTACAAAACCTGCAACAAAACCTCACTACCATCTAGTCCTGCTTCCAGAGACAATCACTTTTAACTCTTTGAACTGTTATTTCTGATATTTGCCCACGTATTTCTAAGTAATATGCTTATTCTTCATATTATGGTAAATGAAAATTAAGCTTTTTACAGCATCTCTGTTCACCACCAACACATTCACGTTCAATAGTGTCCTGTGTATCACAAAGGTACTCTATAATATTTTCCCAAATAAAAATTGGCAACATGTAAAAAGGATTGTAACAATGGGGTTAATCTCAAAAATGCAAGGTTGGCTTAATATTTGAAAAACCAATCAATGTAATTTCATCACATTAACAGAGGGAAAAAGGAAAGGCATAAAATTATCTTAATAGATGCAGGAAAAAAATTAACAAAATTCAATACTAATTTACGATTTAAAAAAACACAAATCTCTGAGAAAACTAGAAATAAAAGGGAATTTTAACACCCTTATATAAGGCATCTAAGAAGATCTACAGTTAACATTATATTTAATGGTTGTCATACTTGAATTGTGTCCCCCTGCAAATTCATATGTTGAAGTCCTAAATCCCAGTATCTCAGAAGGTGACTATTTGGAGATTGGGTCTTTAAAGAGGTAATTAAGTTAAAAAGAGGTCATTAAGGTGGACCTTAATATGACTGGTGTCCTTATAAGAAGAGAGACTAGAACACAGACAAAGAGGGAAGACATATGAAGACAAAGAGAGAAGATGGCCATCTGCATGCTAAAGAGTGAGGCCTCAGAAGAAAACAGTCTTGGATTTGTAAACTCCAGAATTGTGAGAAATTGAATTTCTTGCTTCTTTCTTTCTTTCTTTCTTTCTTTCTTTCTTTCTTTCTTTCTTTCTTTCTTTCTTTCTTTCTTTCTTTCTTTCTTTCCTTTCTTTCCTTTCTTTCCTTTCTTTCCTTTCTTTCCTTTCTTTCCTTTCTTTTCTTTCTTCTTTCTTTTTTTGCAGCTGGCATGGAGATCCAAACCTGTGACCTTGGGGCTATGAGACTACTCTAACCAGCTGAACTACCTGGTCAGTACAATTTCTGTTGTTCAAACCACTTAGTCTGTGCTAATTTGTCAGGCTAGCCCTAGCCTTAGTCTTGTTGATAAGCTGGGATATTCACTCTCAGTACTTTTAGTCATCATATTGCTGGAGATTCCAGTTAATGCAGTCAATAAAGTCAAGAAAAATTAATAAAAGGTAGTTAAATTGTAAAGAAAGAAGTAACTGTCTTTTTTTTCACAGACAATAAATCCATAAAAAAGCTACTAGAACTAATAAGCGAGTTTAGCGAGGTCGTAGGATTCAAGGTCAATATACAAAATCAATTATATTTCTATACATTAGCAATTAACAATCAGAAATCAAAATTAAAAAACACTACCATTTACAATACCATGGAAGATATAAAATACTTAGGGATAAATTTAGCAAAGTGTGTTGAAAACCTGTACTGAAAACTATAAAACATTGCTGAAGAAAATTAAAGATTTAAAGAAAAGGAGAGAAATGTTAAGATCATGGATCAGAAGACTCATTATTGTTAAGATGTCAATTCTCTCTAAACTGATTTATATAGATTCCATGCAATTCAAGGCAACATACCAGAAGGCTTTATTATTTTTTCAGTAGAAATGTATAGTTTGACTCAAAATTTTTATGCAAAGGAAATGCAAAGGACTAGAATAATCAAAACAGTTTTGAAAAGGAAAAATTTGGAGGATTTACACCACCCGATTTCAAGACAGGATCAAGCCACAGTTATCAAAGGAGTGTGGCAAAAGCATATAGATCAATGGGACAGAATCGAAAAACCAGATATATCATAATAACATAACATATTTATGGTTAATTGATTTTTGAAAAATGTGCAAAGGTAATGCAATGAAGAAAAGATAGTCTTTTTAACAAATGGTGCTGGAACAATTTGAAATACATATGTTTAAAAAAAAGCCTTGATTCATGCTCTGCACCATATATAAAAATTAACTCAAAATTAATTGTGGGCCTAAATAAAAACATCTAAAAGTATAAAACTTCTAGAAGAAAATATAGGAGAAAATCTTTGTATCTTGGGTTAGGTAAAGATTTCTTAGATATGACACCAAAAGCATAAATCATAAAAGAAAAACTCATAATTTGGGCTTCATCAAATTTTTTTTTGAGAGTCTGATAGGAACTGAATTGTGAACCCCCCATTCATATGTTGAAGCCCTAACCCTTAATATTATGATAGTTGGAGATGGGACTTTGGGAGGTAATTAGGTTTTGATGAGGTTATGAGGCTGGTGTCCTCATGACAGGATTGTAAGAAGAGATCAGAGAGCTTGATCATTCTATCTCCATGTGCCTTGTGAGGACACAGTGAGAAGGCAGCTATCTGCAAGCTGGAAGAAGGCCCTCATTAGGAACTGAATCTGCTGGCACCTTGATCTTAGATTTCCCAGCCTCCAGATCTGTGAGAAATAAATGTCTGTTGGTTAAGCCAACCTATCTATGGTATTTTGTTATAGTGGCTTCAGCTGACTAAGACACTATTTAAGAAAATGAAAATGAGGCCAGCCCGGTGGCGCACGGCTACAGTGCGCCACTTGGGAGCGCGGTGGCACTCCCGCCGGGGGTTCGGATCCCACATACAGACCGGTTCCCGCTCACTGGCTGAGCGAGGTGCGGGCG
>NW_007730363.1:83002-110679 GCF_000696425.1 Galeopterus variegatus
GGGACACGAAAAAAAAAAAAAAAAAAAAAAAAAAAAAGAAAATGAAAATGTAAAAGCAAGCTACAGCCTGGGAGAAAATATTGCAAAGCACATATCTTATGAAGGACTTGGATCTAGAATATGTTATGAATCCTCGACAGTCAATAATAAAGCAAACAACCTGATAAATGGGTAAAAGAATTGAATAGACGTTTCACAAAAAGAGGTAAGATAACAAGTGAACACAAGAAAAGATATTAACATCGTGAGTCGTTAGGAAAATGAAAATTTAAACTACACTGAGATATTTCTACACATCTCTTAGAATGAATTAAAAAAAAAAAAAAAAGAAAAGAAAAACTACCCAAACTGGTAATACCAAGTGCTGGTGAGGATACAGAAAAGTTAGAACTCTCATATATCGTTTGGAATGCAAAATCATACAACTATTTTAGAAAACAATTTGCTGTTTCATATAATGTTAAGTATATACTTATAAAACCCAGCAATCTTCCTCCTAGATATTTACTCAAGAAAAATGAAAGCCAATATTCATACAAAGACTTGTATGCCACTGCTGTGGCTTTATTTATAATCATCAAAAACTGTAAACAACTCAAATGATCTTCAGCTGGTGAATGGTTTAATTAA
Source organism: Galeopterus variegatus (assembly GCF_000696425.1). Lineage (NCBI taxonomy): Eukaryota > Metazoa > Chordata > Mammalia > Dermoptera > Cynocephalidae > Galeopterus > Galeopterus variegatus. Next base: position 83,633 of record NW_007730363.1, read on the forward strand.
CAGTGGTACATTCATATAATGGAAAACTACTCAGCAATATAAAGGAACCAACTTCTGATACACTCAGCAACATGAATGAATCTCTATTGCATCATGCTAAGTGAAAGAAATCAGATAGAAAAAATGTATGATTCCATTTATATTACATTCTGGAATGGTAAAAACTCTGGACATGGAAAACAAGTTGATGTTTGCCTGGGGCTGAGGATGGGGGAGAGGTTGACTATAAAAGGATACAGGAGATTTTTTGGAGGTGGTGGGATGATTCTTTATCTTGATTATGCTAGTGGTAACATAACTATATATTTGTCAAAACTTATAGAACTGTGTGCTAAAAGGGATGTTTGCCTGGGGCTGAGGATGGGGGAGAGGTTGACTATAAAAGGATACAGGAGATTTTTGGGGGGTGGTGGGATGATTCTTTATCTTGATTATGCTAGTGGTAACATAACTATATATTTGTCAAAACTTATAGAACTGTGTGCTAAAAGGGGTCAATTTTACCATATGTATATTAGACCTCAATAAATCTGACTTTAAAAAAGCCAAAAAAGAAAAATGCAATGTGGGCTTGCAGAAAGAAAAAGTCAAGATGCAATTCAGCAACAGAAATGGCCAGGCCAATGCAGGGCTAAATTGCTCTACTTAATAACAACAGCTGTCATCCTTATGGGTGGAACTGTTACTGGAGATTATATTTCTGGAGAAGCTAGCCTTAGGTTGGGGCCAGTAGGAGGCAGGTTTCTCCTGTCATGGGGCCTTAGATAAGCACTTGGAGAGCTTGGGCTCTGGGGTGGTGGTGTTTGTGGTCCTGGGCATGCTTGTTAAGGCAAGTAGGCTGCTCTTAAAACCTAGTAGGAAGTTGGGGGCTAACAGGGGTGGGAAGGTTAGGAGGACAGCCTATGACATTCAGGAGAAGTCACATTTAGTAGTCAGTTTGAAGTTTTCCTTCAGTGCATTGTAATTCCATTTTAGTATCCCAACGCCTTCAGTAACGTCTGATTATATTTTACAGCCTAGTCTTACCTATGCTTTGAAGAGTTGGAATGACCTAAGTCTACTCTCGCATAAAGGAATAACAAAAGAGGAGTATCAGTCTAGTGAAGCATTGAAGTCAAGGATGTCTTTGATATCAGTTTCCCAGTACCCAGAACAGTGACTAAAACCTAAGTGCCCTATAAATGAATACTTGAATGAGAGCTGCTCTCTTCTATACCAGTGTAACAAAATAGTTTCAATGTATTTAAACAAACTAGAAAACAATTTTTACTGAAAACTTTATGGTGTATATAAAGACGTGTGATTCACATGAAGTACAAATGGTTATGAAAGAAAAAAGCACCAAGCTGATGCTTATGAATCGTATGAGAAGTGTAAATCAGCCCACTTAGACATTATTTACTCCAGTTAGAGAATCCACAAATCAAATTCCCTTCTGCAGGGTTTCCAACCGGTTGAACAGGGTATACCAGTAATTACTAAAGTGTTAGAACCTGACAGAGCTTCTTATGGCTACATTTCCTTTTTAGTTTATCCAGATTTCCAGCTGAAGGGTAAGGGACCCAGGCACAGGGGCCCCTCCCCTGCCTGATTCTAGAACTTTACCAGGAGTGCACCCTTCTCTCCTCATCCCCCATTCACAAGAAACATTGTGCTCTTAGCCTGCGGGATGCTGGAATTCCCCTCAAACCACCTATTTTGTCCTGTTCCAGGACATCCTTATTTTAATGACAGGCTATCTGTTTAATTTATTTTCCATACTCTTCTATGTATCTATTATTACTGAGTCAGCTTTTTACTAGAAGGCAGTTTGTACTAAGGCTGAGACTATTCCTAGCAATGCATTGTGAAGCAGGCCCTTTATTTTCCTGAGACGTATCTAGCTAACACAGTTAAGTTATAAGATGGAATGATGCAGTTAAGCTATTGCTGCTCAATTCCTCTTTCCTTCAGCGATAACTCCTTCTCAGGAGACTGATGTGGAAGAAAAAAGCCGCTGTAGCTGGATCCATGCCTTCACCCACCCCTCTGCCCTGAGCAACGCTGTGCTGACTGGATGTGCTGGATTTTTCTCCCACACTCAAGTCTCTAATTTGGACTTATCCAGTTTCTTTTTCTTTTTTCCTCCCAACCTGTTCCTGTGTTTGATATTTGAAGCTGCATGTAACTCAAGAATCCACCTTGTGGTTTTATGTAGTCTCTTACAGTATGTATTGTAACCAAATCATAAATTTAACTCACACTGCAATTTAGATGTGCAAAGAAAATGAATTTCTTTCTTTCTTTCTTCTCTTTTTTAAAATAAGAAGTCTGGCCTTTCTCCAAAAACACCTTATCACTGGTTGGGATATGAGTCTGTGTAGAATTAATTAAATTTTTGATATGGTTCAGTTTGGTCTAGTTTGATAATGTAATTAGTTCCTTAAGGTCATATTCAGACTGTCCTTATTTAAATGGGCTCTCAGTTTTCTCTTCTTTGAGCTTCTTTACTTAAGATGTCCCAGATGTATGAGGTGTGTGGCTCATGCCACATTGCAACACTTTGAGAAGACAATGTTCTTGCATCCATGTGGACTCAGCATGGTGCCCACAGACAGTCAGGCCAGAGATCAGGAGTCCGCTCACAGGAACCAAGGGTGGCTATAGAGTCCCCCTCTTTATGGCTACCTGACCATACCGTGTTACCAAGTTTGTTTTGGTACAAAAGGCTCTTCAAGGTGACCTCCTCTCAGAGCCTCAGATGGGAAGCATGACAAGGCTGGAGCAGAACAGAAGAGTCCTCCTTTGCCTTGAACATTGTCCTTATTTATCTAATGCAGATTCTTTCACCAGGCGGAAGATCACAGAAAAAAAACAAACAAACTGACATTTCATTCGACTCTTTCCTCTCTATTTACGACTGTGCTTAAGGGACAGAAAGCAGAAGGCTGCCATCCTCCATTCTTTAAAATCTATAATTGATGGTCTAGCCCCAGTTTTTCATATTCTTAAAGAAGAGATCAAGGTCTGACTTGCAAGCATATTGCCTTACTTCATAACTCTAATTCGAATGTTAGAAATTGAATATTACATTGGTCTACCTCTTTGCATTCCTTCTATAACAAATGCTAATTTGTCCAAAATAAATAAAGAAATTGAATATTACATTGGTCTACCTCTTTGCATTCCTTCTATAACAAATGCTAATTTGTCCACCAAAAATGAATGTGTTGGACGGATATCAGCCCATGGTAGGTTCAAGGCAATAGGAGCCAGATTCTCTGCTGCTCCCCTCATTGAGAATTGGGGTTGAATTTCCTTTCTCTTGAATCGAGGCTGCCCATCAGGACTTTCTTGACCAATCAAAAGTGACAGACATGATATTATGTGATTTTCCAGGCTAGGACATAAGAATGCTTGCTCTTGTTCCCCTGGCTTTTAGACTACTCGCTCTAGAGGAAACCAGGCACCATGTGAAAGGTCTGATTACCCCATAACTGCCATGTTGTAAGGAGGCCCAAGCTAGTCACATAGAGAGGCCATGCAGAGAGAGGGAGAATGATGTTCAGCCATCCTCAGCTTTTCCGGCCAGCCCAGTAACAAATGAAAATACAGGGCCCCTTGTTTAAAAATTGTCCAGAACTTCAAGATGGCATCAACAGAGAATTAAGCCAGGAAGGGGTCCTTTTATTATTGAGTCAGCACAGGTCACACACCCATGAAGCCAGACCTGCTCCAGATATATAGCCTGTTTAAAGCCGTCCCAGCAGTCCTAGCCTCTTGAGCCACCCCAGTCATTGTAAACCAAGATGAGTTGTCCATGCTGTAATTTTGCTCAAATTCCTGACCCACAGAATATCTATCTGCCCCCAATTTTAATCTTTAAATGTATTTAATTAATGAAATAAAAGGTATTATGAAACGAGTTTGTAGCAACCATTAAAATCTTAGTCTATCGGGCCGGCCCGGTGGCGCATTGGATAGTGCGCCGCTTGGGAAGCGCGGCGGCGCTCCCGCCCAAGGGTTCGGATCCCACATACAGACCGGTTCCCGCTCACTGGCTGAGCGAGGCGCGGGAGCAACACCGAGGGTTGCAATCCCGTTGCCGGTCCCCGGTCCGGTACGGGGGCAACACTGAGGGTTGTGATCCGTTGCCGGACACGGAAAAAAGAAAAAAAAAAAAAATCTTAGTCTATGTTATGGTGTTGGAGTTAGTAGGACTGTAGCCATGTTGGGACCTAAAACTGCACAGGCTTTACGAAAAAAAAAAAAAGTTTTATTTTTCTTAGCATGCATTTCTCTGAGTTTCCTCTTTTCCCATGGTTATTTGATACTTTGAACCTTGGTTATGGGGGAAGATGACATAATTTACATAAATGTAAAGTTGTTTTCCCGTCATCCTGGAGCTGTAGACTTGCTATAAGACATGTACTATCCAGACTCATGTACTGAGAAGCCAAGGAAGACATCTACAAAACTAAGCTGATTCCACCCTGAAGCAAATGAAAATCCTTCAGGACCCTAAGTTAATGTCAAGGATAAGAACAGAAGCCAGAAGGAGCCTTGGCAACAATTTGCACCTGGCCCTTTACAAGTCCCCCTCCCTTCTGCTTTTCACTTCCCAGGTTCCATTTGCTCAACCCCCTCTTAAAAAACCCCTCAGTAAATCTGAGTCTTTGAGATGGCTCCAGTCTGGCCGTTCTCCTTCATGTTTACTGGAGAGATGGGTTAGCCTAATGTCTCTCCTCAAGTCACTGGTTTTCCTGTTCCACCAACATTTTACTTTTGAGTTGTTGCTTTTTGTTTGGGGCAAGCAGCCGGCCTTGGATTTGGTAACAAGATTTTGGTGAGCCTTAGCCAGGAGCTGAATGCCCAGGGGTAACAGATTTTGGCAAGTCAAGCAGGCAGCTGGACTTGGGTTTGGTAACAACAACATTGGATGACCCTTGGAAACATTATGCTAAATGAAAGAAGCTAGACACAAAGGGCCACATACTGATGATTCCATTTGTATGAAATGTACATAATAGGCAAATTCATAGAGACGTAAAGTAGAATACCAGTTGCCTGGGATCTGGAAGTGGGGTTTGGAGGGAAATAGAAAGTGATTGCTAGTGGGTAATGGCTGCTTTCTGGGGTAATGAAAATGTTCTGAAATTTATGGTTGCACCATTCCATCAATGTACTAAAAACCATTAAGCTGTATTCTTTTAATGGGTGAAGTACGTAGTACGTGAATTATATTGCAATAAAGCTGTTATAACATATAAAATATTGTTATAACACCTAAAATATTGTGCTGAGGCATGGAAAGCCTGAGATAACAGAAAAAAACATTACTTTGCTTGCCTGAGACCACAGCCAAACATTTCCTGTTCAGGTCACATGCTCTTGTAGCATCCTTGAATGCCACCCAAGAATCAGTTCTAGTCCACATACCCTGTAATACCTTCCTGATCTTACTCTCACTTGACACCATGATCAAAGTATGTTCAATTGTATTGGACATATCATAATTTGGTTATCCATTCACCAGTTGGTGGACATTGGGGATGTTTCCAGTGGGAATAAAGCTACTATTAGCATTCATGTACAAGTCTTTGGGTGCTCATGTGTTTTCATTTCTCTTGGGTAATTATCTAGGGGTGGAATTGCTGGGTCATATGGTGAGAGTGTATTTAGTTTATAAAAAACTTCCATACTCATTTCTAAAGTGGCTGTACCATTTTGCATTCTTGCCAGCCATGTATGAAAGTTCCAGTTTGCACTACTTCACTGCCAACGCTTCATATCACCAGTCTTTTTAAATTTTATCATTCTAATGTATGTGTAAGAGTAGCTTATCACTATTTTAACTTGCATTATCCTAATGACTAACGATGTTGATCATTTTTGTGTGTGTTCTTATTTGCCATTTATTTATATTCTTTGTTAAAGTGCCTTTTCAAACCTTTTGTCTATTGTTAAAACGAGGCTATTTGTCTTATTTTAGAGTTCTTTATATGTTCCAGATTCAAGTCCTTATCAGATATATGTTTTGTAAGTATTCTGTCTCAGTGTGCAGCCTGCCTTTTCATTTTCTTAGTAGTGTCTTTTGAAGAGCACAAGATCAGAGGGCCAGGCATTGGCTCACTGACAAGTTTAGTTTAACCAGTATGGCGTTTTCCAAAAACATGCATTAATTGCCATAATTTTGAAATCCAGATTTCTGGCTTCTCTCTAAAAAAGTCAAAAATTGTGCTCATATTGAGGCTTTATTTTCACATGGCAGCTACTTCTGGGCAACATTTGTTTATCCAGGGCAGGCATTGTCTCCACTCACCTGTTTGGCTCATTTACATTACCTGCTTGACCTCTGAGTATTTACGTATTTCTCCCTGTACTTGCCATGCTGCAGTCTTCCTCTGACCCCTTAACACATTACCTCTCTATAGATGTATTTAAAAATGACAAGTATGAAGAACCCGTAAATATATGGAAACATTAATAAAGAACATGCTAACCAACAACAATGAAAAGGACCAGAAGGCAAGCAAGCTGTTTGAGCAGGTATCTCAGACCTCCAAGTCACCAGTCTCCCTCCATCGGCTCACATCTGTGGCTTTATGGGGGTCCCGTATGACTAAGTGAAGGGGGAGGAGAAAACCCAAGCTTGGTTTGTGAATGGTTTAGGTTGATATGTGGTGTAAGCCAAAAATGGATGGTGGCAACATTATGGCCTTACTTAAAGGTGATCCATAAAGACAGTGGTAAGGAAAATCTTCTCAGTGGGCAGAGAGCTTTGGATGGTTTGTCTGGTCATCCATTTTGTGTGGAAAAGAAGTAGCGCAAAGGTAGAATATAAGGTTAGAATATATATCAAGATTTATGGGCAGTGGTAAGTGGCCTGGCTCACTGTTCAGGTGCCTAAAAAGAAAAAGACAGAAGGTTGGAGACAAGTAGATCCGAGGGATGTTGGGAGATAATTCTCCAAGGACCTATCATGTTTCTTGGGAGAAGAGATTCTGACAGCCCTTGTGAGAGCAGGGGCACTATCTTCCATGACACAGTATACTCATTGAATCAGAAATCTTTATGTGATGCTATGTCCCCAGTACGAAGGATATACAGGTCCAGAAACCAACAGCTCCTCTTACTGTCACTCCCAATGACCTATGGGGGACTCTGTCCTTTCTGTCTCTAAAACTCTGGCTCTGCAGGGATGGAAGTCCTGATCTCCAAAGGGAGTGTATTCTCACCTGGGGACACAGAAAGAGTTGGAATGAACTATAAACTAAAGCTGCCACTTGGGCACTTTGGTCTCTCTGTGTCTAGGGACCAGTAGGCAAGAAGATGAGTCATCATCTTATCAGGAGTGATTGACTCTGGCCAGCAGAAGGAAGAGGGGCAGGGAGGAACATGTGTAGAACTCATTTGACCTACGTTTGTGTCTCTTGGTACTCCCTTGTGCACCTGTGAGTGGGCAAGTACAGCAACCCCAACCTGAGAAGGGAATGGTAATCAGATGCTCAGACTCCTAAAGAATAAAGGTTTAGCTCATACTCCAGGTAAGCCACCAAGACTACCTCAGGTGATAGCTTAAGGTGAGGGGAATTTAAAATGGATAGTGAGTAAAGGAAATGAGGAGATCTAGTTGTGGTCCTGAGACCAATGACATTGACAGAGGCTGAAGTTCATCATACTAACCTCCTTCTTTTAAGGTTCCCCATAGGAAGAGAGACCCATTAGAGTCCTGGATGAGTTGCTCCCATACTTGTATAAAAATAGGATCCATGCAGAATGAGAGGTAGTCTACAAAAGAGATAGAAATGCCTTTTCAAGAAAGGATTCACTGTAAGGATACTCCACTTTTGCCATTTGTATTCAGCAAAGTACTGGAAATCCTAGCCAGAGCAATTAGGTGAAGAAGTATTAGTACCAGTAGTAGTAGTAGTAGTAGTAGTAGTAGTAATAGTAGTAGAAGAAATAAAGCAGAGCAATTAGGTGAAGAAGTATTAGTACCAGTAGTAGTAGTAGTAGTAGTAGTAGTAGTAGTAGTAGTAATAGTAGTAGAAGAAATAAAAGCATTCAAATTAAAAAGGAAGAAGCAAAATTATCTGTTTGCAGATGACATAATCTTATTATAGAAAACCTTAACAATTTCACAAAAAATCTGTTAGAACTAATAAATGAATTCAGCAAAGTTTCAGATACAAAACTGACATGCAAAAATCAGTTGCATATCTATACAATAATTATGAACAACGTGAAAAGGAAATTAAGAAAGCAATTTCATTTATAATAAGATGAAAACCCACAGAATACTCAGGAATTAACTTAACCAAGGAGGGGAAAGATTTGTAAACTGAAAACTACAAGATGTTACTAAAAACAAATTAAAGAAGGCACAAATAAATGGAAAGACACTCCATGTTCATGGATTGGAATACTTAATATTGATAAGATGTTGATATTTGCCCAAAGCTATCTACAGATTCAATGCAATCCTTATCAAAACCCCAATGATATTTTTTTCAGAAATAGAAAAATACACCTAGGGGCCGGCCCGTGGCTCACTCGGGAGAGTGCGGTGCTGATAACACCAAGGCCCTGGGTTCGGATCCCATATAGGGATGGCCGGTTTGCTCACTGGCTGAGTGTGGTGCTGACAACACCAAGTCAAGGGTTAAGATCCCCTTACCGGTCATCTTTTTAAAAAAAAAAAAAAAGAAAAAAAGAAAAATACACTTAAAATTCACACAGAATTTCGAACACCCATAAAAGAAGAGGACACTTACCTCTGATCCTTTCCCTCAGTTTTCATTTTTTTTTCCTTTGCTGCTTTTTTTGTTTTTGTTTTTGTAAAAATTGTAACATAATTGATTGTACATATCTGTGGGGTACAGAGTTGAATATCATTAACTGTGTAATATATGATGCTCAAATCAGGATAATTAGTATATTCAACATTATATAATGTAATCATTTTTGTTGCCCTTTACTTAACTCATGTCACAGGAAGGAAGACTAGAATCTGTCAACACACCTGGGCTAACTTGTCACAGACCATTGTCTTAACATTTTGGTCTCATTCAGTATTTTGAAGAGAATCATTTATCAGTCATTGTCTGCTCTGTGGGCCACACAGACTTTGTCCCAGGTCATTGTATGTTCTCCAGGCCCATTGCATCCCCCTAACAATCATTTATTTAATCCTATACCCCTATCTCTCCTTTCCCTATGGAGATGGGTGTGTAAACTCTGTACCTCAATGAAAAACTGGGACATTACTGTCTTGTGATTGCCCCATGCTTGCCTTCTCCCAGCATATTAAATGATAAAGTTTGTTATGTCTTTTCTTCATGTTGACCTAGATTTGTCGCTGACTTTTATTAATGAACTTTTAGGGATAAGAAATTTTCCTTTGGCTCCTACAAAATGAAAGAATTAAGGGGCTGGCCCGTGGCTCACTTAGGAGAGTGCGGTGCTGATAACGCCAAGGCCACGGGTTCGGATCCCTATATAGGGATGGCCAGTTAGCTCACTGGGTGAGCGTGGTCCTGACAACACCAAGTCAAGGGTTAGGATCCCCTTACCGGTCATCTTAAAAAAAAAAAAAAAGAATTAAAAGCAAGGACTGGAACAGATATTTGCCCACCCATGTTAAAAGCAGCATCATTTACAATAGCCAAAAGGTGAAAGCAACCCAAGTGTCCATTGACAGTTTGATAGAAAAACAAAATGTGGAGTTTGTATACAACATATTCAGACTTAGAAAGGAATGAAATTTTGACAGATGCTACAACATGGATGAAATTTGAGAACATTATGCTAAGTGAAATAATCCTGCCACAAAAGGATAAATATTTTATGATTTTCCACTTATGAGGTACCTACAGTAGGCAAATTCACAGAGACAGAAAGCAGAATGGTGGTCTCCAAGAGCTAAGGGGAGAGAGGCATGGGGGAGTCTTTAATGAGTACAGAATTAAATTTTGCAAGATGAAAAGAGTTCTGGAGGTGGATAGTGGAAATGGTTGGACAACAATGTGAATGTACTTAATGTCAGAATTTTACACTTTAGAGTAAATTCTATGTCATGTAAAATTTGCTACATTAAAAAAATAAGAACGGATTTATTGCTCAGTTATGAGGGATGTGGTTAGTCAACAGCATCCAGATGTTAGTTAATTCAGTGTTCCTGTGTATTTGACCTGAGGTCACAATCTTCTCTTGGTGTCACCCAGCCAATGACTGTGGTCATTGTTCAAGTCGGTGGTACAAGCCATTTCCAACAAATGTAAAATTCCCTTACTGGAGGGCCGGCCCATGGCTCACTTGGGAGAGTGTGGTGCTAGTAACACCAAGTCAAGGGTTAAGACCCTTCACTGGTCATCTTTAAAAAAAAAAAAAATTCCCCTAATGGGCAGTCTTTGCTCCAGAGCTCCCTATTAGGCTAGCAGTCTTTGTGGCCTCTGGTCAGGTTATGGTTTAATAGTTTCCCTGTCCAATATTTCTTCCTCACTTTTTCTTAACAAATATTACTCTCCAATAAATCTTTTGCAGACCGAACTTTATTTCAACATCTGCTTCCTGAAAAAACCAACCAGCGCAATCTCCTTAGAGATCCCCTTCCTTGCTCCCCTTACAACTCTACGTAAACTAGAGCTCTCCTTCTAACACCCTCTTTTTCTTCCATCCTACAAATTTATACTACATAATCATGTAGGTTCTCTTTGTTTGTTTATATATTTATTACTTGTTCTTTCCTCCTAGCCATAATACTGTAAGTTCTTTGATGACAAAGGCTATATTTTTCTTGTTCAATATAGTACTCCTAAACAGAGTAAAGTTTCTGACATATGCTAGGCTAGGCTCCGAGCAAATATTTGTTAAATGCACGTTGCATGAATGAATGGAATGTGTGACTTTTCAAGGTTCCTCTTCCATCCTAGAGAGAAAGTATGGTTTAGTAGAAATAACAAGGGCTTTGGAGCCAGGTAGGCTTATATTAAAATTTCTGTTTTGTACTTTCTTCTGTGTATTAGTTAGCTTTTTCTGCACAGCAAACCACCCTGAGACTTCGTGACTTGAAACAATAACTATTTATTTAGCTTATGATCCTTAGACTCAGCTGGATGGCCATCTCAGCTGATCTCTGCTGGGCTCCCTCATGCATCTGTTGTCAGGTTGTGGGGTAGATGGTGACTGGATGATCTAGGATGGCCTCACTCACTTTCTGATGGGTGGCAGGCTGTTAGGACAATAGCGACAACTGAGCCATGTGTCACTCGTTATTCAGAAAGGTAGTCTGGACTTTTTCTCATGGAAGCATGGTTCCAAGAGTAGCCATCTCACTTTCTGATGGGTGGCAGGCTGTTAGGACAATAGCGACAACTGAGCCATGTGTCACTCATTATTCAGAAAGGTAGTCTGGACTTTTTCTCATGGAAGCATGGTTCCAAGAGTAGCCAAAGGGCAAGCTCCAGAGCACAAATACTTTTTAAGCCTTTGCTTGTCCCATGGGTTAGATCAAATCACATGGCCAACTCAGATTTTAGAGTAGAGAAATAGTCTCTAGTTCTTGATGGGAAGATCGGCCATCCTACATTGCAAAGGTCTGGAACCAGGGAGAATTTTGATCATTTTTCCAATCTACCACAGAGACTTTGGGCCAATTAGCCAATCTCAGTTTTCTCTTAGATAAGAATAATGAGTACCTATAATACCTTATGGGGTTATTGAAAGGCTTAAAAGGGATACCATAAGTATAAGATCTAGTGTAGTATATGCCCATAGCAGGCATTTTATAGTAGCTGTCCACTAAATTCCTAAGAATATAAAGTGATTTTTATCTTCACTGCATTTTTCCAGTGCTTGCCACTATAGTAAATGATCAGCGACCACTAAATTCCTAAGAATATAAAGTGATTTTTATCTTCACTGCATTTTTCCAGTGCTTGCCACTATAGTAAATGATCAGCGACTGAATGCATTTTGTGATAGATTGTATTATTATTCCCAAATATTTATTGCCCCTTTCCCTATAAAAGGATTGCACATCCCTGCCCATGGCCATGTGACTTGTAGTGCATCATCAGCCTTAGCCACATGACTTCCTTTGACCAATAAAATAAGATTGCATAAACCAGTTCTTGGCAGAAGCTTTAAGAGTCTTTGCCGTTTCCCACTACTTCACTTAATATTTAACTCTGACTTGAAAATGGCATGTCCAGATAGAGACTGTTTCTTTAGCGTGGGTCCTAGTATCAGAAGAAATACTGGGTGAAGCCGCATGCAACCTGCAGCTCCTAACATGTAACATAAGTGAGAAATAAACTGTTGTTGTAAATCATTGAGATTTGGGGGACTCTTAGTGCAGCATAATCTAGCTAACACAGATTAATACACATTTCTAGTTCTTGGCTGTGCTGAAATAGAGGATATATCCTTGTAGATACTTTCAATAAAGGAAAATTCAGTTTAATTAAAAAATTTCTCACCTAGTTTCAAACTAGTATCACTCTGAGACTATTTGAAAATAATAGTTATTTAGTTATTTCTGCTTTAGTAGCTTGTCACGTTCATTTCCTAAAATGTGTGTCTTTCTCCCACTTTAGGCAGCAAGCTTTCTTGCAGCCCTGAATTTTCACTTTTATATGCTGTAGATGGTGTTTTGTAATAAGAATCAATATTAAGTCACACAGCTGGTGTTTTCCATGTTGTTTGCTTTCCTAACAACTTTCATTTTATTAAACTTACTTTGTATTGATTTTTCACAATTACTGAATTACTGCTGAAATTATTAGAGATAATTTCTTTTGAAGCTTTATAATCCCTTTAGCTTGGAGCAATTTTACCCTAAAAATAGCTATTCTGGGTTTGTGGGGAATTTAAAAGAGGCATAAATATTTTTCTATAGTTTTTCTAAAAATCAAAGTCATACATGTTTAATACAGAAAATGCAGACATGAAGATAAGCACAAAGAAGAAAAATGTCTGCCAGCCAGAGATAACTACTGTTAACATTATGCTGTATTTTTTTCCAGTCCTTCTCCTAAGAATCAATATCTTATCTAGCCACTGTGGTTTCTCACATATGAAACATAGAATAAAAAATAGAATAAAATTAACTGAGAGCTGAATTTCCACCTTTGAATTCAGGTGAATTTTAAGTTATACCCTCTTGCAACAGGTCTCTCTCTCTCTCTCTCTTTCTCTCTCTCTTCTTATATTTCTCCCTCGCTCTCTTTCTCTTCCCTAGTTCAGCTACTGCTCAGTCTCTGCTGTAGTACTTGATAACTCACCTGGGGAGGGGGCATCCCAGGGTACATGGCATTTCTGAAACAATTACTCTGGAAGTCAAGGAAGAAGGGCACTTTGCAAAGTTTCTCTTGTGGGTATACACTTTCAATTTACTTCATGCTCAATATCTACCGTATTTCCACTGGTGGAAGTTTAAAGTGTGATTTTTTTCCACCCATTTCCCATTCATATTACAATTAGAGCAACAGGAAATTCATTCTCACTTTTAACAACTATATTTAAAAGACCTGCTTTCTGCTAGGGATCGTGTCAGGCCCCAGAGATACAATGGTGAACAAGATACCTTGTCCTTTCCTTAGCTCAGCTTTCAGCCACAACTTTAGAGGCAGCTAATCTCAGTTTTCTCTTCAATGAATGAATATTCATTTATTCATTTATTTGTTCTACCATTCCCTTGGCTAATCCATAATCAGCCTTTTCCCTCCATTCCTTCTTTCCTTGTCTTAACTGACATCTGACTTCTTGAATCAAGGTCCCAGCTAGCCCAGGGGGTGCATGTGACAAATTTGAAAGGCATATATTTTGGGCTGACACAGTCCGTAGGGGCACAGTTTAGGGTTCGTTCTTCTTATGTGTCGCTTTCTCTAGGTTAAGAGTTGGCTGTTTATGCTCTTACAGCTGACTTGTCCCAGGACCACATTAGGTTTTGTGTCTGCCTTGCTCTGCACTGCTTCTTCCAGACCATTACTACCTTACTTTCCTGCAGAAAAATTTTAAGAAGGGTCATGCCCTTTTGGCCAGCTGTCCCCTCCTGCTGGTCCTTGTCATATGCCCTCCTTCAGGTGACACTCCATGGTTCAGTGAAGACTTGGATGCTTGGCTCACAGCCTTCTCTGTCAAGTGTGCCAACACCCTCCATGCATACTCGTCTCCAGCAGCCTCCTCTCTACTTCTGCCACCCACTCCCATGGTGATCTTGTCATCACTTGAAACCATCCATCTCCAAAATAACAAATTTAAGCATTTTGATCTGTAACTGTGCCCTCCCCACCCTACAGACTTAGCCAAGTTCCCACACTGGGGAGAAGGAACCTCGGTGTGAGCAGGGTGTGGATTGGGGTCTGGGACCTGCGCTAACGGCTGATGGGGGAGCAACAAGGACGCTAATAAGGCGTCACCTTTTACTGCTTTACCTCTGTGGCTCAGCTCTCACTGCCTTGCTTTCATGCTGCTTCCTCTATCATCTTTTCCTCATAACTGAGTATCTTAAACACTGTTGGAAAGTGCTATGCTTGGAGGATGTGTTCATGGTAGCTCCACCACCCCACTTTCCCCAGCCCTGCTGCTGTCCTCCCTGGCAGGCTCCCGTTCAGCCACTACCACTGAGCTGTCCTTCAGTCTCCTTGGGACCTCCAGTCTACTGACACCCTTACCTCTTTATGCCTTCCAATCCATCAGGCTTCTCTTCTTGGATGCCATCGTCCTTTATTTCAATAACATTCTTACCAAATACCCTAAACTTGCTTGATCTACTTCCTCCTCACAATTTGGCAAAACCCCAAGCGTGAATGCACACAACTGTATGCTTTGCCTGCAGTTGTCCCTGAGCCTCCAAGCCTGCTGGAGAAAATTACACAACAAGCAGGCTGTTCTCAGTATATACATAGTTACCATCACCAACCTCAGATGGATTCTTCTTTATTTTTGGGGGGCTGGCCCTTGACCTTGGTGTTACAATTCTGGGCTCTAGCCCTCTTTTTTTTTTAAAAAATAAATTTTATTGTGTATATTTGAGGTTTACAAGATGATGTTATCAGATACATATAGATAGTGCAATGGTTACTATAGTGATGCAGATTAACATATCTATCATCTCAAATAGTTACATTTTTGTGACAAAAGCAGCTAAAATATACTAATTTAACAAAAATCCTTAGTACAATATAATTTTATTAACTTTAGACTTCATGTTATACATTAGATTTCTAGATCTGTATCAGCTATTTTATATCCTTTGGCCTACATATCCCCATTTCCTCCTCCCCCCCAAACTGTGGTAGCCACTGTGTCATTCTCTAATTCTGTATTTAAGCTCTTTTTGTTTTGTAAAAAAAATACCATGTGTAAGTGAGATCGTGCAATATTTTCCTTTCTGTCTCTGGCTTATTTTACTTAGCATAATGTCCTCCAGGTCTATCCATGTTGTGGCAAGAGGTAGGATCTCCTTTTTTAAGATTGAATGACATTTTATTATATACATATATGTCACATTTTCTTTATCTATTCATCTATAGATGGACATTTAGGTTGTTTCCATATTTTAGCTGTTGTGAATAATGCCACAACGAACATGGGGGTGCAGATATTTTTGTGAGGTGGTGATTTCATCTCCTCTGTGTCATGTCATATGGTAGTTCCATTGCCAATTTCTTTAGGGACCTCCATACTGTTTTCCATAATGGCTATACCAGTCCACATTCTGATGAGTTCTTAACACAGCCCAGCAATCCTGCTACATCCTCTGCTAACTTGCTTTCCTGTATTCTATAATGAAAACTTCAAACCCTCTCCATCCCTTCAAATCTATGACTCTCTCACCTTTCATCTAATTTCTGGTAGCTGTGACTCTTCTCCCTCATAGAAAATTCAAGCCTCTGAACAGGGCCTCATTTAATTTACTGTTAAAAAACCTACCAACTGCCTATTTCTGTGTCTACTCTCTCAATTTTCCCTCTTGTGGCCTTGGAAGAGATGGTCCTTCTCTCATCTAAGGCTAGTGCCTCCATGAGGGTGGTAGGATCGTTTCTATCCTCTCAAGAAGTGTACTCTGTTATTTAGTCCTTTTCTGTTCTCTTATTATTATTATTTAACCTCTCCCACTCATCTGAATTGTTCCATCAAGTCTAAATCATACTCAGATCTCTTCTATATAAAAACTAAACACATAAACGAATAAAAACAGAACACAAAAGGAATAAAAACAGTCTAGATCAGGATCCTTTTTAACTACTCTTATCGAACTGTGCTCCTCATCTGCAAAACAGACATTTTAGTTTTATTTATTTATTCATCAGTGTGGGTATTTAACTCATGTCTGCCTCCCAAACAGAGTGTAAGCCATGGAGCTATGTTGATTCTTGCTTGCCATTGGATCCCCAGCTGCCTGGATTCACAGCTCTAAGAACAGAGTTGGCATTCAATCAACAGTTATTTTGAGTTGAATTTCTTCATTCATTCTACACTTAATTTCCTGCCAGCTGCCAGGCACTGAATTAAGCATCAAAGATCAAGAGCATAGAACTTGCCTTCAAGGAGCTGAAGTCCAGAGAGGAAAAGAGGTCTGGACTTTTTATTCACACTATGAAAAATGATTTCAACATAGTGTGATATGTGCTGAGAAGAGGCACACACAGCACAGCAGCTTCTGCCTCAGCCGGGGTGAGAGTGGGGAGTGATGCGAGGCAGGCAGAAGCAGTTGGGAAGGGGGCCAAGAAGAGTTGTCCCTTGCACTGAGTCCTAAAAGTCAAGCAGGAGACAGTCACTAAGTGAGTGATGGGGAACAGGGGGAACAGCATATGCACTGGCCCAGTGCCTTGACCTTTAACTGCTTCATACTTTTAAGTACAAGTGGTTCAGTGAGTCTCCAGAGCTGGGAAGGATCATGCCACTCTTCTGCACATTAGTCAGGGTAACAGCTAAAGTTCTTCAAAGCCTATAAGGCCACGGGCATAGACTTAATAATTAATATAACTTCATCTCCTATTACTCCCCCTTACTCATTCCACTCCAAGGACACTGGCCTGTATGTTACTTCTGGAAAACACCAGGCATGTTTCTGACTTAGCTTTCTGTAATTGCTCTTCCTTCTGCCTAGAATGCTCTTCCTCAATACATTGCCGGATGTACTCTCTCATCTTTCCGAGTCTTTATTCAGATGTCATCTCTGTGAATCTCTTCTGGTCCCCCTATCTAAAATCACATCCTCCAGCCACTGTGGAAATAGTATGGAGGTTCCTCAGAGAACTAAAAATAGATCTACCTTATGATCCAGCTATCCCACTACTGGATATAAAACCAAAGGAGATGCAATCAATATATCAAAAAGACACCTGCACTCCCATGTTCATCACAGCACTATTCACAATAGCCGAGAGATGGAACAAACCTCAGTGTCCATCAGTGGATGAATGGATAAAAAAACTGTGGTATATATACATCCTATCATTTGCAGCAACCTGGATGGAACTGGAAACCATCTTGTTAAGTGAAGTAAGTCAGGCACAAAAAGATAAATACTGCATATCACTCATTTGTGGACTCTAAAAAAAAAGGGTTCTCACAGGAGTAGAGAGTAGATTAATGGTACAAGAGGGTGGGGGGCAGGGGAGAGGAAAAGCGGTGACTAATGGGTATAAAACCATGCTATCTACTGGAAGTGAATCATTGTGCAGTCTATGCATGTATTGAAACGATATACTGGACTCCACAAATATATACGATTAAATGTTAAAACATTTTGAATAAATAATTAAATAATTTAAAAAACGCATCCTCCATACTCATTTGTATTTATCTTTAGACATTACCATTATACAACATATATACTTTACTTATATATCTTGTTTATTATCTGTCTCCTTCCATCAGAATGTAAGCTCTAAGAGGTCGGGTATTTTGTCTGTTTTTCTTCAGTGGATTATTTGTAAAACTGTTTAAACCAGGTATATGTTTCATGGTACAATATACATAACATAAAATTTACCATTTTGACCATTTTTAAGTGCACAATTCGATGGCATTAAGTACATTCACAATGTTGTGCAGTCATCGCCACTAATCATCTCCAGAACTTTTTCATCATTCCAACTGAAACTTCATACCCATTGAAAAAAACCCTCCTTATTGCCCCCTCCCTCCAGTCCCTGGTATCCTTTATTCTACTTTTTGTCTCTATGAATTTGTCTGCTCTAGGTACCTCATATTAGTGGAATCATAAAATATTTGTCATTCTGTGTCTGGCTTATTTCACTTAACATAGTGTTTACAACATCCATGTTGTAGTATGTATCAAAGTTTCAATCTTTTTTTTTTTCCTTTTTGTCTTTTTCACCGACCGGCAACGGGATCGCAACCCTCGGTGTCACGCCCGTACCGGGGACCAGCAATGGGATCGCAACCCTCGGTGTTGCGTCCGCACCGCGCTCAGCCAGTGAGCGGGAACCAGTCTCTACATGGGATCCGAACCCTCGGCGGGAGCGCTGCCGTGCTCCCAAGTGGCGCACTCTCCAGTGTGCCACCGGGCTGGCCCAAAGTTTCAATCTTTTTAACGGTTGAATGATATTCATTGTATGTATGAGGGTATTTCAAAAAGTTAATGGAAAGATTTGTATTATCTTTTAATTCCATTGTCCATCAACCTTTTGAAGCACCCTCATATATGCCACATTTTGTTTATCCATTCACTGATGGACATTTGAGTGGCTTCTACCTTTTGACTATTGGGGATAATGCTGCTATGAACATTAGTGTGCAAGTATTTTAGTACCTGCTTTCAATTCTTTTGGATATATAACTAAGAGTGGAACTTCTGGGTCATATGAGCTTACAGGAGCACGTGTGCACACTCACACACGTGCATCAAAGTGGCATGACTTTAAGCCGAAATACAAGAAAAGAGAAAAAATGAGGTGAGAACACATGGTCAGGAATAGCACTGAAAGTACATTGGCAACAATCATCCATAGCAACAGTGGGCCACAAACTGGGTCCTTGAGCTTTTTTCTAGGCAACTGGTTATTTACATAATTTGTTGTTAAGATATATAACCAGGACATTGCTCAAGGCCTTTATTCTTGATACTAAGATCAGGTAAGAATTTCTTCCAGAGATCTTTATAAGGACACTGTGTGACACATTAAAAAACATTTTTCTGGCAGCTAGCCCATATAGGGATTCAAATCCTTGACCTTGGTGTTACCAACACCGTGCTCTAATCAACTGAGCTAATCTGCCAGCCCTTAAAAAGTGTTTTTGACAATACCCTTATGGTAAACATAGCATTAATATTCCCGTAGAGTTTTTTATTATATCTCTCAGTTCAAAGGTCAATTCCATTTAAAAAATAGAACAAAAATAAAGTTTGGGTTGTTAGGGAGAATAACACATAAATAATTTAATTACCCAGTCCAATGGAGATATATTTTGTAATCTGGATTAGCAGTTGAACTGAACATAGATCTTTTAATCTATTGTCTGGAACATCATTTATTTCTCTTTTGAGCTTTTGACAAAATCTGAGAGACAACAAACTCTTTATCCTGGAGAGAAGCTATTCTTTTTTAAAAAATTAATTAATTAATTATTATTATTATTTTACATTCTAAGATGTTGTTGCAGAGCAGTTGGGGAGTATAGGGAGAGAGGAAAGGGGAGGCTGATAGGGTTGGAAGAGGAGGAAGGAGGGAGGGGGTCATGGTCAAGGCCTGAGGTATTCCCCTCATTTCAGCAGGGGAGCCCAGGGGGCTTCTGGCAGCAATTGGGTTGTAGCTGGGCTAGATGCAGACTTCAGGGGCGCATGGCTGAGGCCCTTGGGATGTTCCCCATCCTGGGAGCCCAGGGTGTTTCTGGCAGTTGCTCAGTGGTCATCACTGAGGCCCTCAGCCTCCCACCAGCCCTTCTTGGGAACCCAGGGCACTTCCAGCAGTGGCTCAGTGTTTGTTGCTGGGCTGGATACAGATGTTGGGGTAGTGTATTGAGGCCCTCAGCTCCCACTGACCCTGGCTTGGGAGCCCAGGGAGCTTTTGGTGGCGGCCTGGTGGTCATCACTGGGCTGGATGCAGACACTGGGGCCATGTGGCTGAGGCCCTTGGCCTCTCACTGCCCAGGCTTTGGGAGCCCAGGATGCTGAAAGAAGCTATTCTAATGTTGCCAGTTAAGTATCAACTTGATCTGTAGACCTCAAGTAGACTCTCTGTGCCTAAATAGGCCATTTCATCCACATTCTGGAGATGCCTAGTTTTTCCCCACAACACTGTTTCAATCTGCTCTATAAAATAGAGAAGTGGGAATGTCGTGTCTGAGATAGAAAAATAAAGCTAGGGTCAAAATTCCACAAAGGCCATTAGTGTTTGTAAGACTGTGTAGGACAGTAGCAAGAAGTGTAGTCACCCCACATGGGTCCCTGGTCTGACCCCTCCATTCCAAAGGTATGCAAAGGAAACATTTAAGTGAACCCAAATAGTTGTCACCAGACTCAGCCACCCTTCAGTCCATTCCCCACAGTGTGACCAGAGCTACAACTGTAAATGCTGATTACAGAAGCTTCAGAGGTACAGTTGTGTTTCTAAGTATAAAGACCTTCAGTGGTTCCTCAGCATTTAAGACTTCTTTATCTCCCAGCGCCCTCCACATCCTTATATCCTTCCCTTAGTAGGATCACTTTAGCTGCTAGGAGCGAGGGTGGAGCAGGGAGGCCAGTTAGGAGGCTGTTGCAATAATTCAGGTGAGCAGTGATGGTGGCTTGGACAACAGTGAGTATTGAAAAGTGGTTGGATTCCAGATAGAAAATCCAATAGAATTTGGTGATGGATTGGATGTGCAAGAAAGTATGGGATGTGAGCAGCAGGAGAAATACAGCTGATATTTACTTTCAAGAGGAGCAGATTTGAGAAGGAAAATCAGGCTTGCGCGTAGTAGGCTTGAAACGCCTATTGGACATGTAAATGGAGACGTTGAATGGGTGGTGAGTAGCTGCTCAATATCTGAGTTTAGATTTCTGGGGGAAGAAAGATCTGAGTTGGGGACATAAATGTGGACATCATGAGCACATGGATGGTGTTTAAAACTAAGAAGCTGGACATAACAAGGGCATGAGTGCATTTAGAAAAGGGAAGTGATCCAAAGATTGAGTTTTGGTTGGAGAGTTGTGAAGAAAAAAAGGGAACTAATGAATGATGAGAAAGGCGGAAGGAATACCAGGGGAGTGGAGTGTTCCAGAAACCAAGTGCAATAAATGTTTCAAGGAAACCAATGGTTTGTGTCAAATACTGCCAAAAGGTTCAGTACAATGAGGATAGAGAAGTGACCATTCAATTTAGCACTGTGGACATCTAAGGTGACCTTGATAAAAGCAGTTCAATGAAATGAAGGGGAGCTGGAAGGATCATACTTGTGGGTATTAGAATCATGAAGAATTATGACTGGATTAGTACCAGAGAGAGAAACAGAGGACCTAAAGTGGAGCTAAAATCTTCAAGGAATGAGGGCATACTAATCAGGGTAAAAGTAAGCAGTTGTAGCAAAACCAGTGAAGAGGCTTGCAGAACAAAGAAGTTTGTTTCTTTCACATGACAGTCCCACTGTGAAAGATCTGGTTGGTGGGGTAGCTCTGATGCCCGGGGTCTTCTAGGGACACAGTGTGCATACGAGTAGTTGCTCCATCAGCTCCTGGGGCGTCATCATGGTCTCTCTAGAATAGCACTGAGCAGTCTGCTGAGATGTCCTCTGTTTACTATCCACTGTCTTTACGGTGGCAATGTTTGCTATGTGCTTCACTCGGTTTGGAGAACATCTCACAAACTTTCAACACCGTACCAACACCATTTATAGGCCAGTTCCTAAAATTTCTTATCCTGTCCACTCTGCTAAGTTTCCTGTTAAATTATTACAAGGTGGGGTTGGGGGAAAGAATCAACAGATGAGAGGTTACAGACGTATTAAGGAGGAAAGAGAAGCAGATCTTTCTCTATTCCATGGCAGGGCAGATGAAATGTAGTATTGTGGGAACAGTTCTGCACTTGGAATCAGAAAGTCTGGTTTTGAATGCCAGCTCCATTATTTATAAGCAAACCCCCTGAGCGAGTTATTTCAAGTAGCTCAAAGAATGTTTCCTTACATGTGTGAAAAATAATACCAGCATTACTTACCATCTTGAGTGAGTGTTGTGAGAATCAAATGAGGTAGTGTACAAGAAATTATGTTGTAAGTTGCTACAGGAAAACAAATTCTTTTTGTTGTTGTTGTTAACAATTATTTATGGCTTTACTAATTTACTTCTTTCTAAAGTGTTTAGTCTAGCAATTCTCAAACTGTGGTCCACAGACCATTATGGGCCCTGAGACCCTTTGAGAGGGTCTGTGAGGCCAAAATTATTTTTATGACAATACAGAGACATTCTGTTTTGTTTGTTTTTACCCTATGTTGATATTTTCACTGATGATCAAAAGCAACGGTGGATAAAACTGCTAGAACTTAGCAAGGATCAAGGCCCTGGCACAAAACCACAGTGATAGTCATTATATTCTTCACCACAATGCACATGCAATCAAAAGAAGAAAAAGGACGCTAGTTTTACTGAAGAAGTAAGAATTATTAACTTCATTAAAACTCAACCCGTGAGCATACAACCTTTTAATATTCTGTGTGATGAAATGGGAAGTGTTCATTAATGCATGTTTTGCTGCAATGCAAGGACAATGGTTGTCTTTAGGAAAAGCAATCATGATGAGCTACAGCTGAACTAGCTGTTTTTTTCACAGAACACCATTTTTGCTTCAAAGGGCTGACAAACTGTGGTTTTCAGACTTAGGTATTTGCTAAACACTGTCTCAAAAATGAACCAAGGGAGCCTGTTTCTTTGAGGTAAACAGACACTGCTTGTTGCCCAAATGGTACAATTTGGGCTTACAAGTGAAAATTGGAAGTTTGGAAAACTTCTTATTTGCCACCCTGGGCTTGAAAGCTTCTCAATATTTAATGGCTTTTCTGATGAGATAAGTTTTGATATTAATAAATGCTGTGGATTGATTGAATTGTGTCCTCCAAAATCCATATGTCAGAAGCTTAATTCCCACTGTAACTGTTGAGGGTGGGAATCCTATTATGGTAATTGAAAGGTGGTACCTTGAAGAGGTGATTAGATTGTAGGACCATGTTGTAGTGAATGGACTAATAATGGTAGTTTGGGTTGTGATTCTGAAGGCTTTAAAAAGAAGAGCACAAGAGAAATTAGTCTCTTTCTACTCCTCCATTTTCTGTCATGTGAGACCCCTGGGTCACTGTTGCCACCACTAAGACCTAACCAGATGTGTTCCTTGGACTTTGGACTTCCTAACCTCAGAAACGGTAAGCAATAAATTTCATTTTCTTACAAATTACCCAGTTCTATGCATTTTGTTATAAGCAATAGAAACAGACTAATACAATGAATGTCATTTAAAAAATATTTCATAATGGAATGGTGTCACATTGTGATGAGTTACATAACTCAGTGAACCAATGTTTTTTCCAAATGATCAATACATGCTGGTACGAAATCATGCAGGGGTAAAGATTCATTCAACATTCAGGACAGACCAGTGTGTTTTAAAGTAACAGAGGATGAGAAGTTCATTAATATGTTTTCAGATTCTACAATCCGGCAAATCTTTAAGAAACTACTACTTACCAAGTTTTGGTATCAAAGGAAAATATCTATAATTATCTAAAAAGGTTAATAAAATATTCCCCTCTTTCCCAACTACATATCTGTACATATTTTCTTTATATACTTCAACCAAAACACATATTGCAACAGACTGAATGCAGAAGCTTAAATGAGAATCTAGCTGTCTTCTATTAAGCCAGACATTGAAGGGATTTGCCAAAATATAAAACAATGCCACTCTTCTCACTAATGTTTTTTGTTTTAGAAATAATTATTTTTCATAAAAACATGTTATCTATGTTAACATGTAATGGCTTATTATTGTGAGGTTTTGTTTGTTTGTTTGTTTGCTGGCCAGTACAGGGATCAAACCCCAGACGTCGGTGTTATCAGCACCATGCTCTAACCAACTGAGCTAACCGGCCAGCCCCTATCATTAGTTTTAAAGTAAATAAATACATTTAAATTTTTTGACTAAAGTTAAAATTAAGATGGTAAATATTAATAGGTAAAGCCATATACATTTTTTAAAATTATAAGCTTTTTATAATAACCTCTTTATAATAAGTTCTTTGGGGTCTTTAATTATTGTAAGAGTTGTAAAAGGATCTGAAGACCAAAAAATTTGAGAATTGATGATTTAGGAGCTTTTGCATTTCTATCGTAGATACATACAATGATTGTAACCTTTCCTCATTTTCTATTCTAGATACATATAATGATTTTAACCTTTCCTCATTTGGAATTCTTAATGCTTATCAGGATCCGGGCCAGAGTTGTGGCTTACACCAGCTGGCACTGTTACTATTCATAGAAGATAAGTGGACACTGGAGCCCTTTCCTTCACTTTCATATTCTTCACGGTGGGTGCCAATGAGCCAAGGAGTGAAACAGCTGGTCGACATGACCGGTAGCCAAAGGGAAGCCGTCCTCCACTTTAATGAGGTTTATTCCAACCAGCTGGAACTGTCTTATGAAGACTTTTTTGATAAACTTTCCTAAGTAAAGAAGAATTTAAAGGTTCACTTAGAATAGGATTTAGGTACAGTTTTGATATCCCACACTCCAGTGACAGCTAAACGTCATTTGTCCATTTATTAAGAATTGAGTTGTCTTTTTTTTATATTTTGCTGCATTAATTGCCTATAATATAAAGCACATTTATAGTTTATTATATAAATGTGTTAGAGTTCTACAGGTCAAACTACACTAATTGAAATTAAATTTATAGTCTGAATAGGTTTATTTTCAAATCTCTACTCATATTAACAGTTCAGTAAACAAATTAATATTTCTTGAGTAAGATACAACTTCAGAAAGAGAGTACAGACGATGCCTGATTAATTCAGGCACATACTATCCTCTATGGATTTTGTTATAGCAATGATACTTCTGTTTCATTTGATGCGTAAATTCTATAAACAATTCCTGACCAATATTTAGGATGGCTATTAACAAATTCTTGAAAAATTTTGCAATGCTTGGATCACACACAGACACTTTGGTTATAATGTGTACATACAAGGTTTTGTAATACCATGATGAAATGTTCTGATATTTATCAGAAATAAGTTTTACAAAATTTTTGCTCAGATAATTAAAAGACAAGAAATAAAAATAACAAGTTACCTCTACTGATTAGTTCCAAAATAACATTTTTTAAGGCAAAAATTGATATTTACATTCAAACCCACAATCTTAACTATCCATGTGCCTGGCTAACTTGCTAATTATATTTAATTTCATTAGTTAATTTGTTCAGTTATTCAATGAATATTTATTAAGGATCTTATTGGGGCTCAGAATACCATACCCCAAAGTATGGTGCTTTGGTATGCTGAGTGCTTTGAACTAAAGGAGAATGAAGGTCTCTCTGACCTTCTCCTGCCCTCCTGTCTCTCACTCCTCTTTCTCCCCGGCAGCACAAGGCCTTTCTCTGAAGTTTCCTTTTCTGCCTAAAGGTAGATCCTCCAGACAGGAACTCGATTGTCATGAACCTCCTCCCAGAAATCTCATCAATCAGGGAAGATTAACTTACAGGAGTGGAGATACCACTCCCAGACAGGCTTTGTCACAGACTATCACTTATTCTTCTTTTTTATTTTGGTGGCTGGCTGGTTTGGGGATCCAAACCCTTGACCTTGGTGTTAGCAACACTATGCTCTGAGTGAAATAACCGGCCAGCCCTATCACCTATTTTCATCCAAGACAGCTTGTATTACCTGGGAAACTTCTTATCTGCATAACAAGACAACCTTTTTTTGCAGTTTGTCTCCTTCTCTCATCATAACTGGTGTCGCCACCATGCCCTACGGGCCCCAGGCCCCTGTTCCTTTCTGTGGCTCAGGATGCTACGTAAACTTTAGTCATCTGGCCCTTCTTTGAGTCTCATATTTTGTGGGACTCCCATGCACATCATGGAATTAAAATGTTTTTTCTCCTGTTAATCTGTGTATTGTCATTTTATTTCATACTCAATTATTAAACCTTCAGAGGGTAGACGGAAAGTATTTCTCTCCCCTTCAGACCCAAATATGTGATTGACTGTTAAAGGCCCGAGGGTGATTTAGAGAGATTGAATTGTGTCCCCCAAGTTTAATGTATTAGAAGTTTAATCCCCAGTGGCTGTGTTAAGAGGGTGGGAAATCCTGTCATGGTAATTGAGGGGTGGGGCCTTGGAGAGGTGATTAGATTGTGAGGACCATGCCACAGAGAATGGATTAACCCATTTGATGGTTTAATAGTCATCATGGGTGTGGTTCTGTTGGCTTTAAAAGGAGAGCACACGAGAAGCTCTCTCTCTGCTCTGCCCTCTCACTGTGTGACACCATGCATTGCTGTAGAGTTGCCTCACCAGACATGTTCCCTGGACTTTGGACTTTTCAGCCTCTAAATCTGTAGATATTAATACAATATATATATTGTTTCTTATAAATTACCAAGCTTCAGTTATTTTTTTTATAAGCAACAGTAATAGACTACACCATGCATTGCTGTAGAGTTGCCTCACCAGACATGTTCCCTGGACTTTGGACTTTTCAGTCTCTAAATCTGTAGATATTAATACAATATATATATTGTTTCTTATAAATTACCAAGCTTCAGTTATTTTTTTTATAAGCAACAGTAATAGACTAATGCAGTGATTAAAAAGCCAAAATTCCTGTGCTCATCTTCTATATTCTAATCATAATCATGTAATTCCTAAGTAGCTTATTTATGTGGAAACTTAGTACCTAGTAAATAATAATAAGAACAATAATAAGTAATATATTTTGAGAGATATGTGCCAGGCACTATTCTAAATGCTAAATATATGTCATGTGTCTCTTAATGACAGGAATATGTTCTTTTTTTTTTTTGTCCTTTTTTTTTTTTTTTTTTTTTTTTTTTTTTTTTT
>NW_007730363.1:110974-118717 GCF_000696425.1 Galeopterus variegatus
GGGATCCGAACCCTCGGACGGGAGCGCCGCCGCGCTTCCCAAGCGGCGCACTATCCAGTGCGCCACCGGGCCGGCCCCTTTTTTGTCCTTTTTGTGACCGGCCGCACCGCGCTCAACCAGTGAGCGCACCGGCCGTCCCTATATAGGATCCGAACCCATGGCGGGAGCGCTGCTGCACTCCCAGCGCCGCACTCTCCTGAGTGCGCCACAGGATCAGCCCAGGAATATGTTCTGAGAAATGTGTCATTAGGTGATTTCAGCATTGTGCAAACATCACAGAGCATACTTACACAAGCCTAGATGGTATAGCCTACTACACACTTAGGCTGTATGGTATAACCTATTGCTCCTAGCTAGCATCACCACAAGAATGTGAGTAATGCATTGTGCTACAACGTTATGATGTCACTAGGTGATAGGAATTTTTCAGCTCTATTATAATCTAATGGGATCACTGTCATATATGTGGTTTGCCACTGACCAAAATGTCATTATGCAGCATGTGACTATATTTATTAACTCATTCCATCCTCAAAACAGTCTTGTGAAGTAGGTTATCTTGCAATCATCCTCATGTTACCAATGAAGACACTGAGGCACAGGGAGGTTAAGTAACTTACCTGAGGTCACATGGATTTTAAGTGGTAGAGCTTGAATTTTAGCCCAAGGTGTCTGGCTTCAAGCCCATGTTCTTGACTACTACATTACACTGCTTTGGTGAGCACTGAGTGAATGGATAAATGTCTAGTATAGCCCTGATCTGTGGCTATGAACCAGGTAAACATGGTTTGTATAAGTATACAAACCTGACCAGCCATCTTGCAAATGCACACCCCAGCTAATAAGGGCCTCAGGGTGTCACAGAGACTAGCATCACTGCTAGAGGATGGACAGTATATTTCGATAGACACCATCAAGTTTGCATAGCAAGGAGAATTCATTTTCTATACGCAACACCTACCTCCACTTAAATATGCCATTGCCTCTGGATGATGTCTCTGACGTATGGGGCTAATTTTTTCTTTGCCAGATCACAGGGCAGGTGTCAAAGAAAAATCAGAGCTGGATCATAGTTTAAGTGTTGTCAACCTAAAATGAGTGACAGAGAGAGTGATTCTCTAAAGTAAAGAGTTTATTCAGGAATAGAGGAGGATTGCAATCTAGGATATGCATACTATGATGGGTCACAGGTGCATCCAAGGGGACAGGGGCAAGGGAGAAGCTTATAAAGGCAAAGAGAAGTCCATACAAGCTATTTTGACACAAAGACCATTGGTTATAGGGGATTTTTCCAGGAGTTGGCATTTGCTCATTGGTGGAGACAGCCATTGTTAGCAAAGTGTCCTTGGACAAGTGGCTTATCTAGAATGCTGTAAGAACTTATTTAGGATACTGCATTTTTTTTTTTTTTTTTTTTGAAGATGACCGGCAAGGGGATCTTAACCCTTGACTTGGTGTTTTCAGCACCATGCTCACCCAGTGAGCTATCCGGCCATCCCTATATGGGATCTGAACCCGAGGCCTTGGTGTTATTAGCCCCACCCTCTCCCGAGTGAGCCACGCGCCAGTCACAGGATACTGCATTTTTTTTTTTTTTTGAAGATGACCGGCAAGGGGATCTTAACCCTTGACTTGGTGTTTTCAGCACCATGCTCACCCAGTGAGCTATCCGGCCATCCCTATATGGGATCTGAACCCGAGGCCTTGGTGTTATTAGCCCCACCCTCTCCCGAGTGAGCCACGCGCCAGTCACAGGATACTGCATTTTTTTTTTTTTTTGAAGATGACCGGCAAGGGGATCTTAACCCTTGACTTGGTGTTTTCAGCACCATGCTCACCCAGTGAGCTATCCGGCCATCCCTATATGGGATCTGAACCCGAGGCCTTGGTGTTATTAGCCCCACCCTCTCCCGAGTGAGCCACGCGCCAGTCACAGGATACTGCATTTTTTTTTTTTTTTGAAGATGACCGGCAAGGGGATCTTAACCCTTGACTTGGTGTTTTCAGCACCATGCTCACCCAGTGAGCTATCCGGCCATCCCTATATGGGATCTGAACCCGTGGCCTTGGTGTTATTAGCACCACACTCTCCCGAGTGAGCCACGGGCCAGTCACAGGATACTGCATTTTTGAGGAATTTTTTGTTCCTGTCATAGGCATACATGTGTGAGGGCCCCTCCTTCATGGCCTCCTGGCTCTATTTTGTTAGGGTTTGATATTAGTGACTCCATTTTGACACTGATAACTCTCACAATGGTAAAAACAGATTTTATTCTGGACTATTGCAGTAGAGGAAACCTCAGTATGGAGCTGGGCTCGATTCCAAATACAGCATGGGCAAGTGGGAATTTATCGCCAAGAAGCAAGATGAGGGTCAAAGGATAGAAAATTATTAGGAGAAAACATCAGGGATAAGGGTGGATTTTTTCTAACCCAACCTAATAGGATTCTTGCTGAACACAGGCCAGGTGATCAGAGATCACCTAGGGATGGTGGAAGATGAGGAACTCAATTAGATATGGAGGGTGACCAGAAGTGGAGAATGGAGTGGGGGTGGGGGAATTCTTGCTAAATTGACTTAGGAGGGTACTTGCTAAAACTGGATTTTACAAGAAAGTACACAGATGGGCCTAGGAGTTGGTTCAGGAGCCTGACTAAAGTTCGGTCAGGCAAGGGACCTTTGGCACAGGCTAGTCATAAAAAAAAAAAAAAAGAATTGTAACATGTAATACTTCAGTATAACTTTTCTGAATTTGTTAAACAAATGAGAACTAGGGGAGTTCAGAGAAAGTTGGATTTGAGAAAACAATTTTAGTTTGTCCTGTATTGCTTGTTGGGGGGCTAAATAATAATTTATATGGGTTTATAGAGTGACAGAACTTTAGCAATGGAAGGGACCTCAGAGGATCTCTACTCCATTCTCTCTTATTACAGAGAAGAATCTGTGGCATCAAGTGGTTATTTGACTGGCCTAAGGTCACATTGCCAGGTAGTGGAAAAAATCTGCTTCCAGAGGGTAAGATTGAGGGGAGGTCCTCCCCTCCTCTGCACCTTAAAAAAGTACATTTGGTCTTTGGAATCCTGGGATAATCTAACAGAAGACAAAGATCAATGTGACACGTGGAGGATTGTATTATTTTCCTACATCTGAAGAACCACATGAGAAATGGCCATTTTTGTGAGATAAGCAGGTCTCAAAACTGTGCATTTTGGACAATGAAATTCAGCTCCCAATGAACCCCTTCCTCAACACATCGGCATATACTCTTCTAATTTCAGCCTCTTCCCAATGCCACACCCTCAGTTATATCAGAGCGGGAATGCAGGAAGGACAGTTACCCTTCTTGCTCTTGTACTTCTGTCCTTTACCCTGTGCGTGGTGGTGGGGAGGGGGGCGGGAATGCAGGAAGGACAGTTACCCTTCTTGCTCTTGTACTTCTGTCCTTTACCCTGTGCATGGTGGCATGGAGGGGAAGTTAGGGTGGGAAGGTGGAGGAAACGAAGGGGATTCCCCTTCTCTCCTTGGGAACTCTTGGCATTTCCACTCTTCATTAACTCACATTTCTGGTTTTACTAGTTATCTTGCTACTTGGGTGATGTGGTTTGGATATGTTTGTCTCCCCAAAACTCATGTTGAAATCAGATCCCAATGTGGCAGTGTTGGAAGTGGGGCCTAGTGGGAGGTGTTTGGGTCATGAATAGATCAATGCCCTCCCTGGGGAGGGGTGGGGAAAAGAGGGTGAGTGAGTTCTCCCTATATTTGAGAGAGCTCCTCAATGTGCTCTCCTTTTAAAGCCCTCAGAACCATACCCACGACCACCATCATTAACCCATTCACTACAGCATGGTGCTACAGTCTAATCACCTCTTCAAGGCTCCACCTTTCAATTACTGTAATAGGATTCCCACCCACCCTCAATAGCCAACAGACAGGATTAAGCCTCAGTGAGTTTGGGGGTGGAGGGTGGGGGCATCCAGTCTATAGTCACTGCCAAGTAATTTTACATGTGTTTACTCATTTCATTTGCGTAATGACTTTAGGGTAGGCATTGATATATATCTATTTCGAAGGCAGAGAAAACTGAAGCATGAGAAGTTTAAGAAACTTTCCCAAAGGCAGAGAACAAGTAAGTGGTAGAGCCAGGATTTGAATCCAGGCAGTTCAACTCTAGATCCCACACTCTTATCTCCATGCTATACTTACCACATAATTGTGTCTCTTTCCTTATATCACATATGAGTAATTAGTGCATTGATAAGAAGTTCATGTACTAAAAACAAAGATGTGGTTGATTCCTGATTATATGTATTATTTTGGACCTAATAGTTCATGATACTTTTACATTTGTCAACTTGATTTCTTTTCTTTTTCTTTTGAGATAAGGTCAAATTTATGGAAAAGTTGCCATAACGTACAAAGAACTTTTTATTCTGAACCATCCAAGGCAAAGAAAGCTATAGATATGATTTCCAACCACCCCCAAATATTTCAGTGTACATTTTCACAAACAAGGACATCCTCTTACATAGCCACAGGTATTATGGGATGAATTATGTCCTCCCAGAATTCATTTGTTGAAGTTTCAACCTCCAGTACCTTGGAGATAAAGTCTTTAAAGACACGATTAAATTAAAACAAAACTGTTAGAGTGGGGCCCTAGTCTATATGACTCATGTCCTTATAAGTAGAGGAAGAGACAACAGGGCTGTGGGTACACAGAGGAGCAACCATGTGAGGACAAAGTAGTGAGAAGGTGGCCGTCTACAAGCCAATGAGAGAGGCCTCATAGAGATCCTTCATTTATGGCCTCGTGCAGCAACCCTTCTGGCATCTATATTTTTTAAAGTTTATTTATTTATTAATACTATTTTTTTTACATTCTGTGATGCTGTGGAGCAGTTGGGGGGGAGGGCGAGAGGGGAAAGGGGAAGGAAATATGGTGGGAGAAGGAGAAAGGAGACCAGAGGGCTTCCTGTGGTGGCTTGGTCATTGCTGAGCTGGGTGTAGATGTCAGAGGGGTGTGGCTGAAGCTCTCGCCCCCACACTGCCCAAGCTCTGGAGCCAAGGGAGCTTCCTGCAGCAGCTCAGTGGTCATCACTGTGCTGGTTGGGGGTGTTGGGGGTGTGTGGCTGGGGCCCTTGGCCCCCCACCCTCAGGACTGGTTGCGGGTGTCAGGGAGCATGGCTGAGGCCCCCAGCCCTCCCCCTCCTTGGCTTGGTAGCCCAGGGAACTTCTTGTTTTTCTAGGTTTTATAGGTGTTCTTTGGTGGTGTTAGACCTTTACTAGTTAATGTCAAACTTTGTCTCTGATCTGTGGGTGTTTTGTTTTTTCTTTCAGTTCTGCTTTGGATTATTTACTGTTCCCACTGCTTCAACTCTGCATGGAACTAACATGTTGTCCTCTGCTTACTTCTAAAATGGGGCAACTTCCTGTGGGAACCCGCACTTGAGCCCTGTAGTTGAGCTAAATTGCTGCTTTGCTGCTGATTCCCTGGGGAAGGCTTTTTGTGCAGCTCAGGTTTTAATTTTTTTCTTATAGGCACTTCTGGGTATTGTGAGGTCGGATACACCTATGTCGTGTGGAAACTCTGGTCTGGGCCTGAGTCTTTTCAGCAAACTGCACCCCCTGAAGTTCTATATTCCTGACCATTCTCCACTAAGTTGTCCTGCACTGATTGGGGGGCAGATAGCTGTCCTTGCTGTGCCCCAGTGTTTTCCCAGTGGGCCCATCTCCCCCACTGTTTGCACTCCAGACACTGCCCACACTCCAAACACTTCCCGTGGGACAGGCCATGCACCTGTCCCTTGTGATGACTCACTAGCCTCTGAGTGGCTCCTTTTTTTCTGTTGTGGCTCCTTGCTCTGATGTGGGTCCACGGGAACCCTATTAGTGGTCTTGCTGGCCTGGTGACCACCAAGACCCTCTTCTCCCCTGCAGCCTCCAAGCAACTTCATCCAAAGGACACGCCTGTGGCTTTTGCCAGCTCCTGCTCCATGTGCTCACCAGCTCCAGCCTTGAAGCAGCCAGGGCTCAAAATGGTCAGAGTGGTTTTTTCTTTCTCTCGTCCCAGTTTCTCCCGCTTTCATGCACTCTGTAGGTCTCTCCTCTTCCCCTGATCCCTAGTGGCCTCAGCTTGGCTGTAATGGCTTTTTAATAGTTGTAAGTTGGTTGATTTGTGGGAGAGTGACACTGGGGACCGTCTATTCTGCCATCTTGACTGGAAGCCCCCTGCTGGCATCTTGATCTTGGACTTTCAGCCTCCAAAACTGAGAAAACAAATTTCTGTTGTTTAAGCCTCCAGGTCTGTGATATTTTGTTATGGCAGCCCTAGCAAACAAATACACCAGCACAACCATCTACATCAGGAAATTAACATTTACATGTTACCACCAGTCCGTTCACATACCCCATTCAAGAGTTCTCAATTGTCCCAACCATGTCCTTCATAGCAAAAGGATCTGAATCAATTATCATGTCTCTCCAGTCAGAACAGTTCCTCAGTTTTCGCTTGACTTCTGTCTGTACCTTTCTCTCTAAAGGTACCACAGTTCAATGACTTGCACCTCTTTTGAAGATAACAGGCTGAACATTTTGCAGAGTGTTCCCTCCCAATCTGTGTCTAACTGATGTTTCCTCATGACTAGGTTGTGTTTATGAATCCTTGGCAGGAATATCACTGAAATGCCATGCTCTTTGCATTGTATCCTATTGAGTGACACATGATTACTTCTTGTCCTGATGTTGGTAATGCTAATGTTGATTACTTAATTAAGGTGGTATCCACTAGATCTTCTCCCTTCAGTTATTTTTTCCTTCTCTTTATTCAATGAGTAGTTTGTGGGTAGATACATTGAGACCAGGTAAACATGCCACTCCTCATCAAACCACCCACTAGTCTTGGTATCCAGTGATGCTTCCTAATTACTTATTTCTGTGATGATTACTAAATTCCACCATTCCTTTTACATTTATTTGTTGGCATCCTGCTTGCATAAGGAAGAGCTTACTTTTTCCCCCATTTATTTATTCAAGTATCAAATTATATTATTATGGGCTCATTGATTTTTATTTTATTAATTGGTTATAATGCAATATAATTGTTTAAAAATTATATTAAATTAAACTTTTGAGGTACCTGAAGATTCACATGCAGTTAGTACAGAAAGATGCCTTGTACTCTTTGCCCAATTTCCAACAATGGT
The DNA here is from genome assembly GCF_000696425.1 of Galeopterus variegatus. NCBI lineage: Eukaryota > Metazoa > Chordata > Mammalia > Dermoptera > Cynocephalidae > Galeopterus > Galeopterus variegatus. The sequence continues at coordinate 118,178 of NW_007730363.1, forward strand.
GACATCGCAACCAGGATATCGACAAAGACTAGGTACAAAACATTTCCATCACTACAAGGATCCCTCACATTGCCCTTTTATAGCCATATCCACTTCTCTCCTACCTTACCTCCTCACTCTGGCAACCACTCATCTGTTTTCGATTTTGTCATTTCAAGAATGTTATATAAATGGAATCACAATTTTTAGTCTTCTGGGATTGGCTTTTGCTATTGTTTGAATGTGTCCCCCAAAGTTCGTGTGTTGGAAATGTAATTCCCAATGCAACAGTGTTGAGAGGTGGGATTAGGTCATGAGGGCTTTGCCCTCCTGAGTGGATTAATGCTGTTATCATGAGAATGGGTTATTTATTGTGGGAGTGGGTTCTTGATCAAAGGATGAGTTTGGTTCTCTCTTTTGCGTGAGCGCACTCTTCTGGCTCCCATATGGGATGATGTAGCAAGAAGGCCCCTCACCAGATGCCAGCACCTTGATCTTAGACTTCCTAGTCTCCAGAACAGTGAGAAATAATTTTTTTTTTTTTTAAAGATGACCGGTAAG
>NW_007730363.1:119586-126988 GCF_000696425.1 Galeopterus variegatus
GCAATGCAGGAGTGACCCACATCTTTGTTAGCAATTGTATCGGGCTACTTTTAATTTTAACAAATCTTATACGTGTGTCATGATATCTTGTTGTTGTTTTAATTTGTTTTTCCTAATGGCTAATGTTGCTGAATATCTTTTTATGTGTTTATTTGCCATCTGTATGTTCTCTTTAGTGAAATGTCTGTTCGGGCCGGCCTGTGGCTCACTCGGGAGAGTGTGGTGCTGATAACACCAAGGCCATGGGTTCGGATCCCATATAGGGATGGCCGGTTGGCTCACTGGTTGAGCATGGTGCTGACAACATCAAGTCAAGGGTTAAGATCCCCTTACCGGTCATCCCTTAAAAAAAAAAAAAAAAAAAAAAAGAAATGTCTGTTCATGTCTTTTGCCTATTTTCTAATTTGACCATTTGCTTTTTTACTGTTGTGTTTGAGAGTACTCTATATATTCTGGATGTTATCCCTTTGTTGAATATGTGGTTTGCAGGTATTTTTCCTTAGTGTGTAGCTTATCTTTTTATCCTTTTAACAGGATTTTTTGCAGAGCCAAAGCTTTTAATCTTGATGAGATCCAAATGATCAATTTTTATTTTATGGATAATGCTTTTGGTGTCAATTCTAAGAACGCTTTGCCTAGTTTTAGATACTGAAGATTTTCCCCCATGCTTTTTTCTGAAACTTTGGTTTTATGTTTTACATTTAAGTATGTAAACCACTTTGGGTTAATTTTTGTGTGTGTGAGACTTCGGTCAAGGTTGTTTTTGTTTGTCTGTTTGTTTGCCTTTGGATGTCCAAGTTCTCTAGCATCATTTGTTTAAAAGACTATATTTCCACTGTTGAATTGCTTTTCCACCTTTGTCAAAAATCAGTTGAGAATATTCTTATTAAGTTCCATCAATCTGTTTGTGTCTCTCTCCACCAATACTACAAAGTCCAAATTATCATAGCTATATAGTAAGTGTTGAACTCAGGAAAACTGTTTTCTCTCACTTTATTCTGTTCCAAAATTGTTTTAGCTATTCTAATTTCTTTGCCTATCCATACAAATTTTAGAATAATATCATATATATCTGCAAAAAACTTGCTTGGATTTTGATAGAAGAAATGTTAAATCTATACATGAATTTGGGAAGAGTTGACATCTTTACTATAGTGAGTCTTTCAATCAATGAACTGGTATATCTCTCCACTTATCGTCTTTGATTTCTTTCATCAGTATTGTGTGGTTTTCAGCACACAAGTACTGTATGTGTTTTATTAGATTTACACCAAAGTATTTCATTTTTCTGAGCAATTGTACGTGGTATTGTATTTTTAATTTGTGTCCTTATGTTCATTGCTAGTACATAGAAATACAATTAATCTTTGCATAATTATCTTGTATCCTGCGACCTTGCTGAATTCACTTATTAATTCAGAGTTTTTTGGTAGAATCCTTGGGATTTTTTTTTTTTTTCCTTTTTTGTCTTTTTTCGTGTCCGGCAACGGATCGCAACCCTCAGTGTCGCGCCCGTACCGGACCGGGACCGGCAATGGGATCGCAACCCTCGGTGTTGCTCCCACACCTCGCTCAGCCAGTGAGCGGAACCGGTCTGTATGTGGGATCCGAACCCTCGGCGGAAGTGCCACCGCGCTCCCAAGTGGCGAGTGCGCCACCGGGCCAGCCCCATTGGGATTTTTTATGTCGGCAGTTGTGTCACCTGTAAATAGAAACACTTTCATTCCTTTCTTTCTGATCTGTCTGGTTTTTAGTTGCTTTTCTTGTCTATTGCATTGACCAGAACTTCCAGCAGTACATTGGATAAAAGTAGTGAGAGTGAATATCCTTCCCTTGTTCCCAATCTTAGGGGGAAAACATTCAGTCTTTCACCAGTAAGCACACTGTTAACTGTAGGTTTTTTTGTATGTGCTCTTTATCACTTTGAGGAAGTTCCCCTCCGTCCCTATCTATCTGAGATATTTGATCATCAATGAGTGTTGAAATATGAAAAATGTTTCTTCTGCTTTGATTGATATAATCATGTGATTCCTCTTCTTTACCCTGTTAATATGGTTATGTATTTCAAATATTAAAGCAGACTTACATCTTTAAAATAAACCCCACTTAGTCATGTTGTATGATTCTTTTTACGTATTACTGAATTACATTTGCTAATATATTTTGTTATAGCTTTTTTGGCATTTAGATATTGTTTTTTATCTTTTTTTTTTTACTGTCGTTTTATGGTTTGGTATCAGAGTAATACTAGCTTTGTAAAATTAATTAGGAAGTATTCTTTTCTTTTTTTTCTTCTGTAAAATATTGTATAGAATCGGCGTTAATTCTTATTTAAATGTTTAATAGAATTCTCCAGTGAAACCATCTGGGCTTGGATATATCTTTTTTGGGAGTTTAAAATTATGCAAATAATTTCCTTAATACTTGTAGAACTATTCAAATTATCTTTTACATGTTAGGTGAGTTGTAGTAATTTGTGCTTTCTGGGAAAGCAGTCCATTTAGTTGAAGTTCTCAAATTTATGTGTGTGTGTACTGTAATTTGTGGTGTTTCCTTACTATTATTTATTTATTTGGCAGCTGGCCAATATGGGGGTCCAAATCTTCGACCTTGGTGTTACAACACCAAGCTCTAACTGAGTTAGCTAACTGGCCAGCCTCTTTATTTTCCTCTTGATATCTGCAGGGTCTGCAATGATATCTGCTGATATATTCCTCACTTCAGTAATTTGTTTTCTTTCTCTTTTTTCTTTGTCAATCTTGGTAGAGGTTTCCTAATTTTATTGATATTTGCAAAGAAACAGTTCCTCGTTTCTTTAATTTTCTCTATTGTTTCACTGTTTTCAATTTCATTTATTTCTACTTTTATCTTTATCTGCTTCCTTCTGCTTGCTTTGGCTTATTTTGCTCTTCCTTTTCTAACTTCGTGAGATGGGAACTTAGATTATTTAAAATTTTTTCATGTTTCTAATGTAAGCATTTGTACTATTAATTTCCCTCACAGCACTACTTTAGCTATATCCTATGAATCTGGCCTTCACATCATGGGCACAGGGGAGTGAATTTCAGCTTTGTATCTCATGAATATTCATAACCAATAAAAAAATTCCCTCACAGCACTACTTTAGCTATGTCCCAGAAATTTTGAAATGTTATATTTTCACTTTTATCAGTTCAATGTACTTTAAAAAGAATTTCTCTCAAAAGTATCTCTTTGACCCATGGGTTATTCAGAAGTGTGTTGTATAGTTTCCAAGTGTTTGGAGATTCTTTTGTTATCTTTCTGTTATTGTTTTCTAGTTTGATTTCATTGTAGTCAGAGAACATACTTGGTATAATTTCTATTTTTTCACATTTGTCGAGTTTTATTTTTTTGCCAGGATATGATCTATCTTGGTATATGTTCCACTTGAAATTAATATATATTCTGCTGCTGTTGGGTGGAGTGCTGAATGAATGTTGATTAGAGGCTGTTGGTTGATGATGTTGTTAGAGTTCTTTTACATCCTTGCTGGCTTTTTGTTTAGTTTTTGGTCAATTATTGAGAGGTTAGTATTGATGTCTACAACTATAATTGTAGGTTTGTCTATTCTTTCACTTTTATAATTTTTGTTTTTAAAGATGACTGGTAAGGGGATCTTAACCCTTGACATGGTATTGTCAGCACCACGCTCTCCCAAGTGAGCTAACTGGCCATCCCTATATAGGGATCCAAACCCATGGCCTTGGTGTTATCAGCACCACACTCTCCCAAGTGAGCCACGGGCTGGGCCTCACTCTTATAATTTTTGATTTACATGTTTTGCTATCTGTTGTTTGGTTCATACACATTTAGAATTTCTATGTCTTGGTGGATTGATGCTTTTATCATTATATAATGTCCCTCTCAGTCTCTGGTAATTTTATTTGCTGTAAATTACTTTTTCTGATATTTAGTGTAGGCACTTCTGCTTTCTTTTGATTAATATTTGCATAACATATACTGTTTATCTTTTTAGTTTCAACCTGCCTACATCATTATATTTGAAGTGAGTTTCTTGTAGACAGCATATAGTTGGATCATGTGTTTTTAATTAACCCTGTCAATTTCTGTATTTTAGTTGGTGTATTTAGACCATTTATATTTAATGCAATTATTGATATACTAGGATTTAAGTCTGTCATCTTATTTTTTGATTTCTGTATGCTCTCTGTGTTTTTCTTTTTCCTTCTCTGTTTTCTTTTTCTTTTCTTTCTGTAGGTTATTTGAACATCTTTTTAGAATTTCATTTTGATTTATTTATAGCATTTTAAAGTGTATCTCTCTTTATAGCTCTTTAAGTGGTTTCTCTAGGTATTATATTATACACTACTCACTTGTCACAGACTACTGGTGTTTTTTCAGGTTGTGTGAAATACAGAAACCTTATGTTCCTTTATGTCCCTTTACTCTTCTTTGTTTATAATATAATTGTCTTAAATATTTTATCTATACATTTGGACCTATATTTGGACAGTGTTATAATTTTGCTTTAACCACCAAACAATTTAGAAAACTCAAGATGAAAAAGAAAGCCTGTTGTATTTACTCATATTTTGCTTATCACTTCTTTTTTTTCTACCTGTTGTTCCAAGTTTTCTTCTTTGATCTTTTTCCTTCTGTTTGTAGAACTTCCTTCAGACCTTCTTTTAGGGTAGGTCTCCTGGTGGCAAGTTCTCTCCATTTCCCTTCATTTGAAAATATCTTTATTTTCCTTCATTCCTGAAAGATTTTTTCACAAGGTATAGGATTCTGGGTTGACAGTCCTTTTCTTTCTGCACTTAAAAACTATTGTGTCCTTTCCTACTGGCTTCAAAGATCACTGATAGAAATATGCTGTCATTTAAACAGTTTTTCTCCCACAAGTAAGGGAGAAAAATCATGCTGTCATGATTTTTCTCTTTGTCTTAGTTTTCAGAAATTTAATTATCATGTCTACTGTGTTGATTTCTTGGGTTTATCCTGTTTGGAGTTTGCTCAATTTTTTCAATCTGTAGGTTTAGTCTCTTGCCAAATTTGGGAATTTTTCTGCCATTATTTCTTTGAGTACATTTTTAGTACTACCCTATTTCTTCTCTCCTTCTGGGATTTTGATGATGTAAATATTCAAAAAAGATTGAATATTTATGTCATCAAAATCCCACAGGTTCCTGAGTTTCTCTCTCTTTATTATTATGGTTTTTTTGGTGGCTGGCTAGTATGGGGATTTGAACCCTTGACCTTGGTGTTACCAATACCACACTCTAACCAACTGAGCTAACCAGCTGGCTCATCTTAGGTTCTTTCTATTCATTTATTTTTTTCAGTTTATTTCCTCTCTGTTGCTCAAATTGAGCAATTTCTATTGTTCTATCTTCCAGTTCATTGATTCTTTGCTGTGTTTTCATTCTACTGTTGAGCCCATCACTGAGCTTTCTTATTTCAGTTATTGCATTTTTCATTTCTAAAATTTCTATTTGGTTCTTCTTTATGTTTTTGCTGAGGCTTTCAATTTTTCCATCTGCTTTAATTATGCTTATAATTTCCCACTAAAGAATTTTTATCATGGCTGCTTTAAAATCTATGTCAGATAATTCTTAGATCTGTTTCATTTCAATGCTGGCAACTGTTGATAGTCTCGTTCATTCAGCTTGAGATCTTTCTAGCTCTTGGTATGATGAGTGATTTTCTGTTGAAATCTGACATTTTTGTTTTATGGTATGAGATATTGGATCTTATGTAGACCTTCTGTTTTATCTGGCTTCTTCTGACACTGCTCCAGCAAGAAAAGGCAGAAATGCTGCTAGGAAGTGCCAGGTAGAAGTAGAAGTCCAGGTTCACCCTTGGCCTTTATTGACCACCAAGGTGTGTGTCTGTCTCCACATTACTTCTGTGTGAGGGTGGGAGTTCCACTGTTCACTGACACCACAGTGGGGGTGATTTTGTTACTGCTCCACTATGGTGAAAATCTGGACTCCTCTGACACCCCCCCAGCAGGGGAGGGGAGAAGTGCCTTATTACTGATGGGTTGGAACAGAAGTGCAGGCTCTCCCTGTGGTCTCCAATGACACCACAGAAGGAGGGGGACTCATTATCAGTTCATTACCAGGCTCATTATCCTTACTGACTAGTAAGGATAAGATTCTAAGTGTCCTTCTCTGACGCTATTTTTAGTGGGATGTTGGAGTACCTTGTTACAGCCTTGTGGGGGTGGAATTCTTAGCTTCCCACTTGGACTTTGCTGGCAATGAGTAGCAGTGGGGGCTATAGTTTTATCTGTGGTGTTTGGCCAGCACAGAGCAGCTATTTTCTGAAAGTTTTCTGTTTTGCTAGCCTGCACTTTTCCTAGTCCTTCAGCTAAAGAGAGCAGGCTTTCTTGGGGGTTCCTTTTGGTCAGCACTTGATGGTATTTCCAGTTTGCTGGCTTCCTCAGCACCACATTGGGATATATAAGGCAAAAGAAAATCCAGGGAACTCACCACAATGCTGTTCCTTGGTTTCAGAGGTCCCTAGCTGGTCTGCTTTCTTCCCTCTTTCTATCAGAATCTTCTTATGTTCATTTTATATGTAATGCTCAGAGTTTTTAATTATACTAAGCAATGGGAATAGGAAAAAGTACATCTACTCCATATTTCCCACTATTATTTATTTTGTTGCTCAAATTTTCTCATAATTGGCCAATGGGAGCCTCTTAAAGCTATCTTCTTTGTGCTTTTGACATGTCCCGATCATTTTTTGAGCACATGCTTACGTATTGGCTCAACAAACTATTCCAGGCTTACCTTTTACTTTTCCTGACCAATCCTTAATCAGCCATTTCCCCAAGTAGATACCTTTTAGAAGATATCTCCAATATCTTTTAGTGGAGAATGGTAGTTAGAATGCAAGATCTAGGCATTATGTGTGCTTATTGTTATTGGTGGTTTCTGCTGTTAGGTCCTTTCAGTGGACAGAGCACACAAACACAATTTTTTGTTTTAAATTTTTTTTTCATTGTAAATGCTTATGGAGTACCGTTTGTTGTTTCAATACATGCATATATTGAATAATGATCTAATCAGATATAGTTAGCATATCTATCACCTAAACATTTATCATTTCTTTGTGATTATAACATTCAAGATCCTCTTTTCTGGCTATCTTGAAATATACAATACAGTATTATTAGCTATTGTCACACTACAGCACCAGAACTTAACCTTCCTAAGTAACTTTGTAACTTTGTACCATCTACCAACCTTTCCCCTGCCCCCTGCACCTTCCTTTCCTTGCCTCTGGTAACCACTACTCTATTCTCGATTTCCCTCCTTTTTTTTCTCTTCTCTTTTTACTTTTTTTTTTTTTTTTTTTTTTTTTGTTTTTTTTTCCCCGTGCCCGCAAACGATCCCCAACCCCCCGTGTCCCC
>NW_007730363.1:127124-161154 GCF_000696425.1 Galeopterus variegatus
TTTTTTTTTTTTTTTTTTTTTTTTTTTTTGTCTTTTTCCGTGTCCGGCAACGGATCGCAACCCTCAGTGTTGCCCCCGCACCGGACCGGGGACCGGCAACGGGATCGCAACCCTCGGCGTTGCTCCCGCGCCTCGCTCAGCCAGTGAGCGGGAACCGGTCTGTATGTGGGATCCGAACCCTCGGGCAGGAGCGCCGCCGCGCTTCCCAAGCGGCGCACTATCCAGTGCGCCACCGGGCCGGCCCTCTTTTTACTTTTCTTAATTGATGAATAATAATTGTATATATTTATGGAGTACAATGAAATATTTGGGTACATTCATACTGTATGCAATGATCACATCAGGGTGCTTAGTATATCCATCACTTCAAACGTTTGTCACTTCTTTGTGTTAGGAACATTCAACATCATCTTGATGAGCTATTCAAAGATACACAATACTTCATTGTTAACTGTAGTCTCCCTATATTACTATAGAAAACTAGATCCCATTCTTACTATCTCTCTAATATTTTGTATTCACTGACCACCCTCTCCCCATTTCCCCTCTCTCCTTTCCCTGATAAATCTCTAGTAACCACTATTCCACTATCTCCTTCTTTGAGATCAGCTTTTTTAGCTTCTAAATATGAATGAGAACATGTGTTATTTCTCTCTCTGTGCCTGGCTTATTTAATTTTCTCTAAGCTCATCCGTGTTGTGGCAAATGACAGAATTTCATTCCTTTTCATGGCTGAGTAATATTCCATTGTGTATATATACCATTTTTTCTTTATCCAATCATCTGTGGAAGGACATTTAGATTCATTACAACTCTTGGCTATTGTCAAAAGAGCCATGATAAACATGGGAGTGTATGTGTCCCTTTGACTTGTTGGTTTCCATTCCTTTGGGTATATACCCAGGATTGTATGGTAGTTCTATCTGTAGTTGTTTGAGAAATTTCAATACTGTTTTCTGTAGTGACTATATTAATATACATTCCCACCAACAATGTTTGCATTCTCCTTTCTCCACATCCTTGTCAGCATTTGTTATTTTCTGTCTTTTTGATACTAGCCACCATTCCCACCTTTACTCTCCTGCAGTAAAGGAATTACATTGTACTAGGACAACAGGTCTTTCTTTCCCTTCTTCCTCACATATCACTCCTCCTCAGAACCTCAGTATATATCCTGCATATCACATTCTGCTATCTTTTACTGCCTGCTACCAGTTTCCAAGATCCTTGTAAAGACTGCAGAAGTTTCTGCTGTGAAAAAAGTAGTTTCTGGATAAAGCAATTTCACTTTTTAAGGCTGATTGCCTCAAGACATAAGGTTAGCAGGTAGGAGGCCCATCATCACTTTACCTTACTAAATTCTTTTAATGAAGTATCAAGAGATATGGAGCTCTGAAACAATCTGGGAGAGCCTAGGGAGGAGTGAGCTTTTGTCCCTTTCTTTAAAGGCTTCCAAAGGAGCCAGGACTCAGGGATCTGCACTTTCTTTTTATCACTGGTGCTCCTATTCCATATTTCTGTGGCTGCTGCTGTGTTTTTAAAACCAGTACCACAATGGACATAGCAGTAGAGATGTTTTCTTTAATGGATCACCTGTGGCCAAGGACTTGAAGAGTGTGAATGAAAGATAACCCAAGTAAGCTCCTAAGAGGGCTTTAGTCTTACACCTTATTTTAGTACATTGACTTATTCTGGGATTATCCACATGTCCTTTAAATACCTGGTCTTGGGCTCAGTTGGTTTGTTGTTCATGGTAGCTCAACTACTGTCTTTATTATCGGTTAAAAAAGAGAGCTGGCTTGACAATCAATATATCCTGTTCATACCTGATAGGATATGTGATCCTAAACCAAACCGGTAGGTCTGGCCTCTGCTTTTTAGCCAGATCTTATCTGATAGGCTATGATGGGCAGTAGGAGGGCGGAGCAAGAGACATCTGAACTACTGATGTCAGTTTCCCTTTTTCTCTGTTTCTAACTGCACAGAATATTTATTAGTGATGAAAGGACCCTTGAGGTCAGTCTTCCACTAGTGCTAATGGAACTAAAAAGTCCAGATAAAAAGTGCCACTGTGCATCAGAAATAGGTGCCAGAGCCTGGCTAATGCTGGTCAGCCACGCCCACCTATTCCTAGGTTAAGATCCTGCTCGCTGAAATCGCTTCCACACGTTTAAAAAGTTGATGCTCAGAGCAGAACAGGCGCCCAGTCATTTGTCCAGTGGTCAATTCTGTTATGGGACACTCGTCATCTCAGGATTTTTAATGCTCATTGTATGCATCCGATTCACGTAGAGAGCTCTAAGAAATACGGATGTTCTGACTACACCCCTCAGATGGGGCCTGGGTACAGTATTTTAAAAAGCTTCCCTGGTGTTTCCAGTGTGCCATCAGCTTTGGTAATTAGTGGTCGACCGTCCTCTCTTTGGGCGTTGGAAGTGCTGTTTTTCTCGCTGTTGTATCCTAAGGTACAATGCAGTGTTTGGCACAAAACTGACACTGAATAATCATTTCCTGAATTAACCGCATTTTACAGATGAGGCAACTGTGGCTCGGAGAAGTTCAAGATCACACAGGTGGAGGCGCTGGTCGTCTTTTCGATGCAATTCGCTAGAAGCGTTCAGGTTGCCTTCTGGCAGCAGGTCGGACATTGAGTCTGCAGAGCCCAGTTCCAAAGGTCAAAGTTTGCTCTGTGCCCGCCAACTCTAGCTTTGACTCAGGTGGGCAGTTCCCGCTTTTGCCCTCCAGGGAGTCCGACCGGCGGCTGCAGCGTTAACCCCAGGCCCCGCCCCCGGAGGGTGGGGCGAGGTGCAGCGAGCGCGTCCGGAGCAGCTGAGCCGCCAGCCGCCTCGGGTGTCTGCGCCTGCGCGGGGCGCCGGGGGGACGGGGTCGGCCTCAGAAATGGCGGCCTCCGCGTTGTACAGTCGGCTGCTAGTCGCGGCCACCCTTCGGAGCCACCGGCCCCGGACTGCGCTGCGGGCCGCCGCCCAGGTATTGCCGTCTAGCCCGCTCGAGGGTCGGCAGAAGGAAGGGCGAGGTGGGAGAACTGGCTTTTGTGGGCGAGGTGTGAGGGGACTCGCGGCCCGGCTCGGGGTCACTTGACTGGCAGTGACATTTTCCGGGTGGCCCGCGGGGCCCGCGGCCAGCTTGCCCTGGAGCGCTGCCTGCCGGGACCGCGAGCGGGCCCATGTTTACGCCGTTCTGCTCGGCCCTCGGTCTGCGGGGAGGCCCGGTCGCGGCTGCCCTCTTCAGACACTGCGGGGAGCGGGTGGGCTCTAAGTGGACGTGAGGGGGTCAGGACAATTGGTGCTGCCAGTCGCGCGTCCGGCACAGTGGGCCGAGGCTTGCCCGGCCCCTCTTTGGGCAGGGGGAATGCCCTTCAAATGTACGTTTGTGTTGCTGGGGAGCTGTCACAGGCGGGAATGATTTCAGATCTGACTCGCCTTTTCTGGGGCGAGGCGGGAGGTTTCCATCCTCTCCCAGGTAGTTGTGTTGTGTCCTGCTTGTTAATAGTGGGAATAAGGTGATGTTTTTCAGCGAACCGTTTGGGGAAGTAAGAAAATCATCTTTGTTTGGATCACTTCATTTCTGGATAGACGATAACCAGTTTTGTTTTGGTTTATTACACGTAATCAGTCTTCCATTAGGCTTTTCAGCAGCTCAGTGAGGGAATCATTAATAGGCGCATCAGTAATGGAGATACTCTGGCTAAGAGAGCAGGTAATTTGGACTAGGTCAGGTAAGGCCAGAGCTGACGTTTAATTACAGCGCCGTTCTCTTCCAAAGCCTGTGTGCTTGAGTCTGCTCCACGACTTCAAGAACATAAGAATTGGCCTGTTCTTTCCAAAGTTGACACCAAGAAACTGTGGAAGGGCGTCATTTGCCTCCTAGGTCAGTTCCGGAGTTGTAGGTTATTTTCCGAAGTAACTCCTCAGTCATGCCATATATGAATTGATTTAGGCATTTTTTTTTTCTTTCTTTTTTAAAGCTATTCATACTTTCAGCCTAGGGGTAGTGAGTTTCATGAGTTTGCTTCCTTATAGAAGTTACTTTTTGGCCTTGAACGTTATGAGTCTTAAAGGTTGCTGTCTAGTTTTTAGAAAATGAGGATTTGGTGAACAAATATGTTTTCATTCTAATCATAATCTTTATTTATCCTTTTGGAAATTCCTTGAAAAGCCTTTGTTTCTCCATATGGAAATGCCTAATAGATTGTCTTTATAACTACTTCTCCCCTCTTCCACCTTGGCATTAAGAATTAAAGCTTTAGAGTTTGGAAGGACCTTAGTCTAACCCCTCGCTTTTGAAGATGAGGACGCAGAGGTGCAGAGTCGTAGGAAGCTTGTCAAGATCACACATTGAGGTTAGCAAATTCTCTTCAAGACTACATTTAGTTCTCTTACTTGCTTCCAATTTCTTGGTGTCTTCTATTATTGTAGCTTTGATGAAAACAGTTTAGGTTATGAGTAGATTAAATAATTAAGATATTTTCTTGGTTGTTGCAAATCACATTCCCCAGTGACTACATTTTTCCACTTTGAATAACTATTATTTAAACTAGGTGTATGGTTGGGTGGGTGGCGGTGGTAAGATTTGGCTAGGAATTGGTAGCCGGTTGGTAGTAGGAATCATCTAAGTGACAGTATCAAGATAAATACTTAAATGTGGGAGTCCGTATGATTATGCAGGAATTTGTATTACCAGCATAATTCAAAGCTGATATTTTAAGTTACAACTTCTAGTGGTGTGAGGAAAGAATTATCAAAGTGCTTAAGACATTAAGAATCTTTTAAAGTAGCATAAAAGCTGTCAGCAATCCCTTATGAGTATTAATTCATTGTTAGTAGAGACATTGGAAAGAAACCATAAAAATATACATAAGAGTTTTGCATCATGGGTTTGTTTATCCTCAATTATATTTTTTTCATTGTACATGCTTATGGGGCACAGTTTGTTATTTCAATACATGCATATATTATGTAATGATCCAATCAGAATAGTTAGCATATCTATCACCAAAACATTTATCATTTCTTTGTGGTTATAACATTCAAGATTCTCTTTTCTGGCTATCTTGAAATATACAATACAATGTTATTAGGTATTGTTACCCTAGAGTACCAGAATTTATTCTTCCTATTTAACTGTAACTTTGTAACTTCATACTGTTCTACCATCCTGTTCCTGTTCCTACCTTTCCTTGCATCTGATAACTACTATTCTACTCTCTATATCTTTCTCTCTTTTTAAAAAAAATTTATATTTTCAACTTTTTTTGAAAAATCCCAAACTGATAAAAATGTTCTAATAATAGTACAATGAGCACCTGTATTACCTTCACCTAAATTTAACATTTTGCCACATTTGCTTTATCTTAAAAAAATTATATGCATATGCACATATATTTATATACATTTGAATGTGTGTATTGAAATCACACACATTTATTTTTGCTGAACCATTTGAGAGTGAGTTGAAGGCATTGTGGCACTTCATCCCTAGATATTTCAGCGTATGTCTTTACGAACAGGATATTCTCCAAAATAACCACAATATTATTATGTCATATTTAGGATATCCAACACTGATATAAAATGGATATCTAATATATAGTTCAGATTCAAATTTCCCCTGTCATCTTCAAAGTGTCCTTTATCATTGTTAGGTTTTTTCAAAAAATGGAATTGGGCCTCTATAGTATTTTTTCTGATCCATCCAGCTAATTAGGATTCACGTAGTGACTGATATGCTATTGACCTAGTGCTCACATATGTATTGCAGTTGTTTATTACATGTCTGTGAACTCTGTGGCTGTGACCAAGTTGGCTTTATTCTTTTAGTGTCCCTTGCATACTGTTTAGTGTATGACTCTGTTTGCCAGGCTTATGCTAGGTAGTTTCCCTCCTTATTTTTATTATTTTGAGATGTAATTTAAGTACAGTAAAGTGCACAACTTAAGTGGATAGCTAGATTAATTTTTATGTATGTATATACCTGTGTAATCACCATCCAGATCAAGATATACAATTTTCAGCTCTCAGAAGGTTCCCATGTCTTTATTGATATTCCCTGTTAGAAGGTAACCACTAGTTCAGATTTCTATCACCATAGGATAATTTTGACTGGTTTTGAACTATATAGAAAGAAATCATATAAGTGTGTATTGTTGTGTCTGGCTTCTTTCCTTTGACATTATGTTTGTGAGATTAATCCATTCATGTGTGAGCAATAGTTTTTTGGTTTTTTGTTTGTTTTTTATTGCTCTGTAGTATCCTGTTATATGAATATACCACAATTTATCCATTCTCCTATTGATAGGCAGTTGGGTCATTTCCATTTTTTGTCTGTTATGAATAAGCCGGCTATGGACATTCTTATATATGCCTTCTTGTAAAGACTCATTTTTGTTGATATATACCCAGGAATGGGATATGGTAGGTGTATACCAAACAGTTTGGGAGGTTTGCTGGCTTTCAATATTGAAGTGACACTAAGTCAAGGAATTGATCTCCCCAGGTGAGATGTTATCTAGGATTTTAGCTTACTACAGCAATCAGAAATAAGTTGCTATTATATTTGATTGACTTGTTAGACTAGTAGTTCTCAAACTGTAGGGTCCTTGAGAATTAACTGAGTGACTTGTTACAAATGCAGATTTCCTTGGTCCCAGTCCAGAGACTGAATTTGTAGATCAGAATGGGGCCCAGGAATCTGCATTTTTAGAAGAATACCAGGTAATTTTGATGCAAAAGCTCATTAACCCACTTTAAGGAACAAATCATTTATATAGGACCCCTTTAAACTCAATTCTTACATTGTGTGTTTCATATAAACCATGTTTCAGTCTACTGCATTCTGTGTGCAGATAATAGATAATGCTAAAATGTGTTATTTCAATGCAGTTTTCCAAGACTTTCATAGCACTTAATTTGTTCTTCCTATTGTCTTGTAAAGTTGATAGGATTGAGGAGTTTGAAAAAGGGAGGCAGGCATTTCTCCATGTTATGATGGATTGTGATGAGGCTCTGACTTCAGTGGTGGAGGCTTTGGGATCAATAGATGCTAGAGATTTTACTGAATATGCACCCTTTTTTAATTCTTCTCATTGTTGTGGCCCTGCTGAAGGAAGCTGAAAGGCAGCCCTATACTCTTTTCTTTTTCAACAATGAGTTATAAGCTGGCATAGGTATATCTTATTTCTGTTTCCTATTTATTTCTTTTAGAAAGAGTAATTCTGACTTAGCTCTACTCAGGGACATTTTAGTTTTCTGTTCTACTGTATAAAATAGCAATCTCACCCTTTTCTATCTTTTACTCTTTCTTACCATCATCTGGAATGTTATGTTTACTTATTGTCTGTCCCCCACTTCTATTCCCATACAAATGCATACTAGAATGTGAGCTTTAGGTGGTAGGGTTATTTTGTTGGGCTCACTGCCATATTTCCAGTGCCTAGCTGCTCAATAAGTATTTGATTGATTGAATGAATATTCTATATAGATTGGAAAGAAGAGTTTGTAGTTGGCAGTGGTTTCTTGGAAGCTTTTGCAGTCCAGTTGTGAAGGACAAGCCCTTGGACTGGGTTTGTAAAGGAGGTACCAGTTAAGGGAATCATTTAGAAGGAATGTATTAAAAATGATGTTGCAGGTCAGTTCTCTGAGATGAGATTTGCAGACTGTGAGATGGAGAGTTATGTGGAAGAAATTTACTGGAAAGTGATCTCTGGGTCAATGCCTGTGAGAGTGAAGAAGAGTGAATGGAGTGAAGGCAGGAGAATTGAGTGGAGGGAAAAGACCTGTGATGTGGTTGCATCAGAGACTTGCAATTTGAATGAGATCTGGAACTAGGATGGCCCTTCTGAATTGTCCCAAATTGGAATGAGGTGCCAAGTCTTTATATCCCTTCCCCTCTCCCCACTGACCAGTCATTTGGGTGCAGGCTGCCAACAGGAAGGAGGTGTGACTTTGGGCAAGGAGGCTCTAGTAAGGGGACTCAGCTGAGAGCTGTTGGCAGCTAGCACTACCAGCTGCTGGGGCTGTGAATGCCTTGGTCCTGAAGAAGGGATCTGGGCACCACACTGCCACATTCACTACAGATGAAGCCAGGGTTTTGAGTCTTGAGTGTATGAAAGAGTTCCTAAATCATTTGATTATCACATATCTAATGCCAAGTGATTTGTTAGGTACTGGAAGAATAGTAGAGATGAGAAGGTTGGGAAGGATTTTTGGTGGAGAAGATGAGATTGGTTTTAAATCTGCTGAAGTTGGCATTAAAGTAGAAGTGGCCTGTGAGTCATTGGAGATATGGTAGTAGAGCTCAAATGTAAGATAAGGACTAGAGATGATGAGGAAATAGTTAAAACTACAACAGTAACATTTGATATTTAGCTAGTAAATTAGCTTTTAGTTTTATGCTGTAATTCAGGTACTCTGAATATTACACTTTGATGATTTAACAGAACAGTTTTGTTATAGTTTTGAAGAACCAAGTACTCTATATAAACAAAGTATTTCGAGAAGGTGTTTTTAACAAGAATAACTGCCAAGGCACTGTCATATATAAATATGTCCCCGATTTCTCTAGGTTCTGGGAAGTTCTGGATTGTTTAATAACCATGGACTCCAAGTACAGCAGCAACAGCAAAGAAATCTCTCACTGCATGAATACATGAGTATGGACTTGTTGCAAGAAGCTGGCGTCTCTATTCCCAAAGGATACGTGGCAAGGTCACCAGATGAAGCTTATGCAATTGCCAAAAAATTAGGTACTAAATTAAGAAAAATTTATGCCACCTTGACTTGGGAGCTCTGATAAGATGTGAACTTTACTTTTGGTTTGATGACAACTTTTAGCTTTTTTTTTGTTTTTTTGTTTTTGGAGGCACCTGGCCAGTACAGGAATTAAACCCTGGACCCCGGTATTATCAGTACCGCCTTCTAACCAACTGAGCTAAGTGGCCAGCCCTAGCTGTTATTTTTTCAAAAATAAATTTTATTTGCTTAAATGAGAAGGCAGAACTTGATGATTATTGAAATTCTAAAGTTTTTATGAGTTGATTATGAGCTCCCATAGTGCTAGTGACTTAGGAATTACTTATATTGCCATTAGGAAGCTGAAGTCCTGTTTTTAGTTGGAATATAATTATGAGGAAGGAAATTCTGTTTACTACTATGTAGTTTAAAGGATGGTGGTTGTGATGATTCTTCAGGGACATGGTGAAGGAAAATCTTAACACTTTATATGGTAGTAAAGAGAAATCCAATCCTTCTCCCCCTCTTTTTTTTTTTCTTGACATGAAAAATATGGAACCAAAGAGGAAAGAAAAGAAGTTGTGCACTAGAATGTAAGCTCCATGAGAGCAGGGTTTGTCTTATTTATTCACTGATATATCCCCAAATCTTAGAAGAGTGCCTGACACTTAGGTAATAAATATTAATATTTGTTAAATGAAGTAAGTAGTTGCCCATGTTTATTGGTAGATTATTTTATTGATAGCAGAAGCCTTAATCGTTTTTGTTAATTTGAATTTATATTAATCTCTTAATTAAAAAAATAATTTTTGATTTTAGAAAATATGTGTACATTTTTAAAGATTTAACCTGAGAACATAATAATGAGATAATGTACTGGCTATACAGTGGATTTTCTTTTTAGCAGTATTTTAAATCTCACCAATTTTACGTAGATCAGCACAATTAATCTTCTCTTGTATGTACATTTGATTAGTATGGCTTTACATATACTTTGAAGACTTTGCTTTTATTAGTTTTTCAAGAACTATATGGCATGTTCGAAAATGTTTAAATTTTAAAAGTTTTTATCTTGCGTTGTACTTAGATGTTTCTAGAATGGATCGTTTTTCTTTTGGAAGTAAGGCTATGTACAATTTCAGAAAATTGTCATGTAAGCTATATTTTTGAATGAGATGGCCGTGATTTTCTTGACTGGAAGCTTGGTTTTTCTTTTACAGATTTTTTTGTTTTTGTTGTTAATCAAAAAAAATTACTTTTATTCACATTCTTTTTATTCAGCAAATGTCTTATGTAAGTTCATACTAATTTCAGTGAAATTTTTGTTAATTAATGGTGACCTGTAGTTTGAATTTGTGCATGGTTAATGTTAATAGGGCTTGATATATATGTAATGAAGTTAGTGGAAATTTTCTTTTCCCTGTTTTGAAATTATTATAATTGGTTTTCTTCAACTAGTTTTTCATATATTTTTTCATTTAATCAAGTTTTATGTTTTGTCAGGAAACATAATTTGTATGGAAACTCTTTCATAAAATGAGTGAAATTTATTCTGATGCCAATCTCTTTTGATTTCTTCACTCCCTATAAAAACCTTTAATGTAATGATTTTTAGGAACAGAAGAAAGAACAGTTAATATATGCAGGATAAACTATGCAAATTTCTGGCAAGTTCTCTGGGACCAGGACTTGCAAGTAGTAAGGAGCAGGTAGGCTGATTTTGAGCCCCTTAGAAAAGAGGATATCTTGTTCATCCAAAAAGTGTTCTTGTCAAAGAATACTGCAAGTTATGAGTGTAGTTTAGAAGTGGGATTAGTAAGCAAAAGTACCTTTAAATCTAGAGGAGCAGAGATGCTAATTAAAAAAAAAAATGTAGTAACTACAATGAAGACTTCGAGGGCAATTTTGTGTTTTTGGTGTTCATTAGTATCCAGAGATACTGATTATGAGATCTAATTGCACAAAGTGTGGTATGAAGTGCCTTCGAAATACACTTGCTAGCAATTCCCAGTACTGATTTTTGGCTACTTCAGGGTGCTTCTTGCTTCTTGAGTTACTGCAAAATTCACAAGATGCTAATTCTCATTTCTTAAAAACTCTTACCGCTCTGCTAACCAAATGATATGGTAGGACATAAATGCATTACAGGTCTGCCAAACTATTGCTTCCCCTTAGTCCTGTGGGTGGCAGGAAAAGCTGAATTAGCATGGGATCTGGGGCCACTGACTCCTACAGCTGGTGACTCCTCCTGAAATAGCCCTGACCTCTTTCCCCAGTATTCCCTACAGATTCTATCATTTTTTATGTGTGTTATGATGTGAAAAAAAGTTGTGGAATATTGTCCAGGAGGCAAGTGTTACCTGTTGCAGATAATTGAGGTTAGTAATGAAAGAATAGTTGGAAAGAAATCTAATTCTAATATTTTTAAAGACTGTGTGGGTCTGCAAAATGATGGTTGATGAGCTTGAAGATCTTGGAGAAGTTTTTGGAATGGATAATCAAAGGGACGATTAAGCACAGAGAAATGAAGTAATTATAATTTGGGGTCAGTTCTCAGTGCAAATTACCATCTCTTTCTTACAGTTACTAGTTCAAGGGAGTACAAGTGTGCTTCAAAAAGTTCATGGAAAAATAGAATTAAAAGATAATATGAGGGGCTGGCTGGTTAGCCCAGTTGGTTAGAGCATGGTGTTGATAATACCAAGGTCAGGGGTTCAGATCCCTGTACCAGCCAGTTGCCAAAAAAAGAGACATGAATCTTTCCATGAACTTTTTGAAGTACCCTTACATGATTTCAGTAAAACACTTGGCAGTTTTTATGATTTACATATTGACTGTAGAAAGATAGTTTGGATTCTAGTGTAATTAAGGTGAATTCCCTATCTGCTTAAATAAATATATGCAGAGGGTGCTGATTAATGAGTGTCAGTCTGGAGGGAGATTTCTAATGGTGTCCAATAGGACTTTTCTTTCTTTTTTCTTCTTTTTAATATTTTATTATTTAGTTGAATATAAACAAGGAATACTTAAATCATTTGTGAGGGATAATGGATATATTTTAAAGACAATGTTGGGATCCCAAAAAGATCTTGTCTAGCCAAAGCAAAGTGCCAAATCTAATCAGACTGTAAGCTCTATGGTCTATAGGTCTCTTTTGCTCATTGTTATATCTATAGCTCCAGCACAGTGTCTGGTGTGTAGATGAATCTATTAAATGAATTAATGGAATTGAATAAAATATTTGTTTCAATCAGTTGTTCTCAGACTTATCTTTTAATCCTTCTCCCCTTCTTGATAGTTGATGATACTTATATTCCTAAAGAAAGGAAATGGACACTTTGGGGAAAGAGCCTTCTTTTTTTTTTTTGGTGGCTGGCTGATACGGGATCTGAACCCTTGACCTTGGTGTAACAACACCACACTCTAACCAACTGAGCTAACTTACCAGAGGAAGAGCCTTTTGTCTTGTAAAATGTTTTTGAAAAAAGAGCTTTATTATTACTCTTTCTTAATAAGTCACTATGTTAAGTTCCTAGTTTAATGAATAGGAATGGTTGAATTTAGCCCAGAAAAGCACCAGTTTAACTCTTGACTATTTTTAACATTACGTTTGCAGTGCTTGTATTATAGTTATCTTCTTTGGATATAATTGAATATTTCTAAAGTACTGGAAAAACAGGACTTGGCAGGTAACCAGAAACAGAATAAATAGTGGCTGATTCTTTTAGTCTGGGAATGAACTTTCAAATTTGCCATAGTCCCTCAGACTACCTGTTGTCTTCTCAATAGGAAAGTTATTGTTGATTTTAAGGAAATGTCTAAGTTGTCTCTAATCTTCACGTAATGTTAGTTGTGATACACTTGTGAATGGTGGAGACTGGCAAATTGAAAAGGGTCTATCTTGTCTAAACAAGACACTTCTAATTAGCTCTAGTCATAGGACTGTGGGCCCAATATTTACAGTTCTGAGTTTTTTCAGGAGCAGCGGAAAATCTAGATTTAATAAGAATTCTGTCCTTTTTAAAATGTTCCTTTTTTCAACATTGAGCCAAATAATGGGCTAGGAACCCTCCCAGGAGCTTATAAACATCAGTGGATACAAGAAAAATGTTGTCTTCCTGGAGCCTATATTCTAGTGGGGAAGAAAAAAACCAAATGATTATACGTGAGATAATTATATATTATGTCAGAAGGTGATGAATTCAATGGGGAAAAAATGTACAACAGGGAAGGGGGATTGGTCACAGGTAGACAGGGTGTAATATTAAGTAGGGTGGTTTAAAAGGAGACTTGGTGGGAGTGAGGCCCTTTCCGAAGTGGACACCTGGATGAAGAGATTCCAGCCACGTCCTGAAGGCAGGAATGTGTCCAGGGGCAGCGAGGAGACTAGTGTAGCTGAAGTGGAGTGGGCAATGAGGAGGGCATAGGAAGTAAGAGTTAGTATTATTTTGGGCCTTGTAGGCCATTGTAAGGACTTTGGCTTTTAGTCTGAATGAAATGGGCATTTGGTACAAGGTTTTAATTAGAGGAGTGATATGCTCACTTTGGCTGCTGCACTGAGAGTATTCTGTGGGGGACAAGGGTAGTCTCGGTGATAGGTAATGATGGCGGGGACCACGGTCCAAACTGGAGGTGATAGGAGTGGTCAAGATTCTGGAAAAATTTCGAAGATAGAACCAGTATGATTTTCTGACTGAATGGATGTAGGGTATGAGAGAGCAGTTTTTAAAAAAATATGACCTTGACTGACTCATAGGATCGATCTCCTAACTTAAGTGGTAAGCATTTATGATGTAGGCTAATTTACAACATTCATTTTCTAAACATTCTTTTGTGATAATAGATTAAGTGTAGACTTTAGGTTGTTTCTTATTTGTTGGATCACAGACTGCATTTGTTACCTCACTATTTGGTTGTTCCTGTGATTAGGTGGGAGTCCCCTCTCTTTCTGCTTGGTCTGTGCATTAGGCAATGTCTTTTGCCCATTGTAAGCCTGTTCAGATACATGTTTATAGAGTAGTTATTATGCCCCAGAGACTACTTTGTGCTTGGGATATAATAAATAAGACAAGGCCCTTAACCATGACATCAGAGGTTAATTATTTTGTTGTAATTGGTGCTGTATTAACAGAATGGGGAAAATGCTATGAGAAGCAAAATGAGGAAGCTCTGAAATTTTGCCTGTCTGGCAGACAGAATGCCTTTTGAAGATGTATTGCCTTGATCATGAACAATGAGAAAAATCTAGGCTACACAGCCAGTTTGCTGGTTCTCTACAGCAAATTAGAAAGGGGAGGAAAAGAGATAGTGGTCGGGCCGGCCCGTGGCTCACTCGGGAGAGTGCGGTGCTGATAACACCAAGGCTGTGGGTTCGGATCCCATATAGGGATGGCCGGTTGGCTCACTGGGTGAGCGTGGTGCTGACAACACCAAGTCAAGGGTTAAGATCCCCTTACTGGTCATCTTTAAAAAAAAAAAAGAAAAGAGATAGTGGTCAGTCTACCTGTTAAAGAGGAAAAATTTAGACTGCTTATTTAAAAGATATGCATAAGACTTATAAACATATCATTCTGGAATCTTTTTATACACAAACCTTAATAACTCCTGATAATACTCCTTAGTACTGCTCAATGATGTATATTAACAGGACTTTCTGTTAGTGGGATACATAAGTCATATCAATGCTAGTATTGGTAATATCTCCCAAGCCAAGGCATGTTCCTGTTCAAAGTAGCATTTATAACCCAAGTTTTCACAGGATAGCAAGTTTACGTGCGAATAGAGAGGGAGGGAAGTGTGAGGAAGATATTTGAGTCTCAATTTTGTACATTAAATACCTTCCAAAGTGCTCAGTATTTAAAGTGTCAAGGAATAGTTAAATTATTTTCAGTATACTTTAAGAAATGGATTAATATGAGTGGCTAATTTTTTTAAGTTGTGGATCTTAGATGATGAATGTTCTATTGTTTTAATCTAGAAAATCTCATACATGGAATGCTGTATTTTTTCACATTGTGAATAAAACAAGACTTTATTTAATAACACTTCTTAGTATGTATGCTAAATAACAAAATATCGTGTATTACATGCTGCTCCATGTTTCATATCTAATAGAAGTGTTTTTCTTCTAGGTTCAAAAGATGTTGTGATAAAGGCACAGGTTTTAGCTGGTGGTAGAGGAAAAGGGACATTTGAAAGTGGCCTCAAAGGAGGAGTGAAGATAGTTTTCTCGTAAGTCATTTTTTTTTAAAGAAAAATCATCATTATTAAAGATTGATTATTGAATTGATGAAAATACTGAGATTTAATATTGGAAGAGGTAAGATTTTGGCTGTCATGTGGATTTGTTTTTCTTAATTGGAGGAGAGAAGAATTTGAGTTCTTTTTATTATTTTAGTCCAGAAGAAGCAAAAGCTGTTTCCTCACAAATGATTGGGAAAAAGTTGTTTACCAAGCAAACGGGAGAAAAGGGCAGAATATGCAATCAAGTATTGGTCTGTGAGCGAAAATATCCCAGGAGAGAATACTACTTTGCAATAACAATGGAAAGGTCATTTCAAGTGAGTAATTGTAGATATGATACAATTTAAGAATTTATGACATTCAGTTTCAAAAGTTGGTTATTATTTCTATGTATAAGGGAAAGATTGAAAAAGTATGATCCATAATCTGTTTGTATATATCATGAGCACAATATTTCTGTCATTTTTTAAAAAGCAGCATGATTAATGCCATAAAATTTGAATCATAATATTGTGATTAAAAAGCTATAGGAAAAACCTTGCTGTAATAAATATCAGAGGATTTCCGAATTGTTAATTCACTAGGAGCAGCTTAAATCATCTTCATCATCTCTAGATTCCATATACTGAGAAGATAATTTTAGCATAGTAAAATATTCTAAGGGAATATGTTTCCATTACTTCATCGTTTTCTTTTTCAACCTCATGGTATTTTTTATACTTTGGGTTTATTTCGCTACATGATTTGGTACTTGGTAAGTTGAAGGATGACATAGGTAGCAAACAATATGGTTTTAAGGAGAAGGACGCTAGCCCTACTCTCCTCTTTATGGGATCTAAAATGCTAGCATGGAACATAAGACATCAGGTAAAGAGAAAATTCTTTCATAGACCTGTTGCTTAGAGAGAGCATTGATAATCATTTTATACTAATTATCTTGCTTTCTGAGTATATTAGTTACATTTAGAAACTGAATCTGTGTCAACTAGCTTGTTTTTTGAAGCAAGCTGGGTGCATATTTGGAAGCCCTGGTAAGGATTTGATGTAGAATATTATTGTATAGAATTTAGAGTAACAAAAATTTTAAGAGTCATGAAAACAGTTTTCTTATATAGAACAACTTTTTTAAAAAATAACAATTTTCTGTATTGTGATTTTTTCTTTGCAATTAAATTTTCTAGTAATGTTTGAGTGATATAAAGTGTCTTTTGCAGCTTTTAATTTTTATAAGAAAGTATTTCTTAAGGTATAACACTAGATGGTAGTAAAAGCCCACTCAAAATATAAAATAAAAAGCATTGTTTTATTCTTAAGTGATATCTTTACCTCTATAGAGTTTTCTCTGTGATATAATTTAGTTTTTAAAATTATTTTAGAAATCCCATGATGATAACATTACGTATTATACAAATTTGCAGAAATTGTATTTTTACACATTTATTTATTTTCACTACATTTTCTTTTCCTTTTTGTTGATGTTATATATCAGCATCTATCATTTTGTTAGTTATGTTTTTACTTTTTGTTATAAACAGAAACAAGGTGTAAGTGCTTTGACAAATTAAGATAGGAGTCCCATCCAGAGTAACTCATCTTGATTTTAGTAAATGTACCAAACCGAATCTTGTTATTGAACTTATGTTAAAACATTAGTAAAGAGGATCAAAGTTTGAGTTCATTTGAAGAATTTGAATTTACAGAGAACTATTTGAGTCTTATTGAGGAAAAAAATTTTATTTCAAGTCAAAAATAGTATGTGGTTGTAATAATTTAGACTAAAAGTACTATAATACTAGTAAAGCCATTTGGCCAATGACATTATAACATTCTTTGACGTTATCACATTAACCAATGTAGAGTTGGTTGGTGTTACTTTTTGGGGGTATAGCTCACTTTTTGGGGGGGAATTCCTGTGGACATATCTGTGTTAAACAACAAAAATCAGTCAACTATTTAAACTAAAAATAAAAGAGCATTTTTGATTGAATTAAAGCCTTAGGCATAGGAATTAGCTGATCATTAAATATTGCTTTTGTTACTTGTCTGTTTTTAGGAGAGAGATCATAGGCCCTACTGGTCTTCTGTAGTACTTATCACATCAAGATACATGGTCACATATCTATCGTAGGGTTGGTGTGCCAAAAAATCAATTTAAGTACTTAATCTGTGTTTGGCACTTTTGTTAAATCAGATTTCTTAAAATTTGCCTAGTGCCTGTTGGGTACTTTTGGGCTGAGATAAATCTAATTTAGCAAATCACATTTGCTACTTTAATTTATTTTTCTAGTAAAACGTTGCAATCTGCTGAGAGTGAATGGTACATTTAACTGTGTCAATTTTTTTGTTGTTGTATAGTTCATTACATTTACATTATAAGAATGTAACATGGGTTTATAACATTTATTGGTGTGATATGTATAACAATATAATAAGGAGAAAAGGAAATAGGAGTAACATTTCTATATCTCAGTAGAATTAAGTTAGTATAAATTTGCAGCTGATTCTGATAAATTAAGGTGTATATGGTAAGCCTTAAAGCAACCACTAAGGAGTAACTAAAAACATGTAATGAAAGAAATCATTAAAGAAATAAAAGGGCTACATTAGAAAATATCACTTAATACAAGTAAAACTGTAAAAGAGGAATATAAGAACAAAAAAAATGAGGCATATACAAAACAAACAGTAAAATGGCAGACATAAATCCAACTGTATCAACAATAACATTAAATGTTATTATTATTTTGGTCCAGAATGTATTTATTTATTTATTTATTTTATTTTTTAAAATTTATTTTTTTTATTGAATCAAAATCGATTATACATATTTTTGGGGTTGAACATTGAGATATGTTGATTAAATCAATATTACTAGCATATATATTATTATAAGTCATAATTATTCTTTATCCCCCTTGTCCAATCTCTTCCCTTCCCCCATTCTCTCCCCCTCCCCCTTCTAATTGCCCTAGTTTTCTTCTCTCCTTCTGAAAGAATAATGGTTACTCTGTTAATTTGTTGCCTAGATGATCTGTCCAATGCTGAGGGCTGTAATCAGGTCCCCCAATATTATCATAAAGCAGATGCTTCTTCTGTCACTCTGAAATGCGTTTTGTGGAAGGAGACATCCTCTTCTTTTCTTTGTCTCTGCTGGTGACTCTTCTTGTGTGAATGCACTCCAGTGGTTGGTGGACCATCTGCATGGTGGCTGTGGCATCTATCCACTTTTGCGGCAGCTGTGGTTATTGTGGTGGCTTTGGTGGGCCACCCACGTGGAGGTGCTGTTTTTGGTATGCTCCTTGGCACTGGCAGTATGCCTGGTTGTGGGGTGTATTTGGTCCCCTTCTCCATGCCTCCGGTCCCTGGGCAGGCCCCAAGGCACTGGTGCCATGTGCCTGGTTGTGGGAGCGGTGGCCAGTCCCCTTCTCCATGCCTCGGGTCACTGGGTGAAACCCAAGGAGCTGGCTTGATGTGCCTGGTTGTGGGAGAGGGCTCCGGTCACCTTCTCCATGCCCTGGGTCCCTGGGCAGGCCCCAAGGTGCTGGTGTGGTGTGCCTGGTTGAGGGAGGGAAATCTGGTCCCCTTCTCCATGCCCCCGGTCCCTGGGCAGGCCCCAAGGTGCTGGTGTGGTGTGCCTGGTTGAGGGAGGGAAATCTGGTCCCCTTCTCCATGCCCCGGGTCTCTGGGCAGGCCCGAAGGTGCTGGCACCATGTGCCTGGTTGTGGGAGGAGGGTCCGGTCCCCTTCTCTATGCCTTAGGTACCCAGGTGGGCCCCAAGGTGCTGGTGTTTTGTGCCTGGTGTGGGAGGAGGGTCCGGTCCCCGGCTCCATATCTCAGGTCACTGGGCAGGACCTGAGGCACTGTCTTGGTGTGCCTGGTTGTGGGAGAGAGGTCTGTTCCCCTTCTCCTTGCCTCAGGTCCCCAGGTGGGCCCTGAGGTGCTGGCATGGTGTGTCTTGTTGTGGAAGGAGGGTCTGGTTCCTGGCTCCATGCCTCGGGTCACTGGGCAGGACTCAAGGCGTTGGATTGGTGTGCCTGGTTGTGGAAGGGGGATCCGGTCCCCTTCTCCGTGCCTCAGGTCCACGGGTGGGCCCTGAGGTGCTGGCATGGTGTGCCTTGTTGTGGGAGGAGGGTCCGGTTCCTGGCTCCATGCCTCGGGTCACTGGGCAGGACTCAAGGCGCTGGCTTGGTGTGCCTGACTGTGGGAGGGGGATCTGGTCCCCTTCTCCATACCTCAGGTCCCTGGGTGGGCCCTGTGGTGCTGGTGCGGTGTGCCTGGTTGTGGGAGAGAGGTCCGGTTCCCTTCTCCATGCCTCGGGTCCCCAGGTGGGCCCTGAGGTGCTGGTGCAGTGTGCCTGGTTGTGGGAGAGAGGTCCAGTCCCCTTCTCCATGCCTTGGGTTCCTGGGGGGGCTCTGAGGTGGTGGCATGTTGTGCCTGGTTGTAGGAGAGTGATCTGGTCCCCTTCTGCATGCCCTTGGTCCCTGGGTGGGCTCCGAGGTGCTGGCATGTTGTGCCTGGTTGTGGGAGGGTGGTCTGGTCTCCGCTCCATGCCCTGGGTCCCTGGGTGGGCCCCGAGGTGCTGGTGCAGTGTGCCTGGTTGTGGGGGAATGGTCCAGTCCCCTTTTCCGTGCCTTGGGACCCTGGGCTGGCCCCGAGGCACTGGGGCAGTTTTCCTGGAAGTGGGAGTGGGGTCTGGTCCCTGGATCCAAGGTTCCTGTTCCCAGGCAGGCCCCAAGGTGCTGGTGGTGTGCCTGGGCTGGAACTAATTTTTTCTCCTTTGCTTCTGACACAGGGGCTCTTCCTGTGGGAACCAGTACTTGAGTTGTGTGGTTAAATTGGTACTTTGCTGCTGTTTCCCTAGGGAAGGCTTTTTATGCAGCTCAGGGTTTAATAGTTGATCTTATAGGTATTTCTGGCTCTTCAGAGAACCCGTTGAACTGTGTTCTGTAGAATCTCTGATCTGGGCCTGAATTTTTTCATCAAACTGCACCCCATGCAATTCTGCATTCCTGACCATTCTCCTCTGAGTGGTCCTGTGCTAATTGGGGGGCAGGTCGGCTGTCCTTGCTGTGTCCCAGTGTTCTCCTGGTGTTCCCGTCTCGCCCACTGCCCATGCTCCAAACACTTGCCATGGGATGGGCCCTGCGCTGGTTCCTTGCGATGACTCACCGGCCTCTGAATTGCTCCCTTTTTTTCAGCTGTTCTGGCTCCTCGCTTCTGTGTGGGTCCATGGGAAACCTATTAGTGGTCATGCTATCCTGGGGACCACCAAGGGCCTCTTCTCCCCTTCCACCTCCATGCGACTCCATCTGAAGGGCACAGCTGTGGTTTCTGCCGGCTCCTACTCCATGTGCTCAGCAGCTCGAGTCTTAAAGCAGCTGCAGCCCGAAATGCTGAGAGCAGCTTTTTCTTTCTCTCATCATAGTTTCTCCCACCTACATGAACTCTGTAGGTCTCTCCTCTTCCCCTGAGCTCCAGCGGCCCCAGCTTGGCTGATGTTACATTTTTATAGTTGTAAATTTGGTTGATTTGTGGGAGAGAGTGATGCTGGGAACCATCTATTCTGCCATCTTGACCGGAACTTCCCTGTGTCAATTTTTGACTTTGTCTGAAATAGATATAAAATGTGCTGCAAGAATTCCAAAAACAGATATTTGTTATATTGAGTGGCTGCTTTGTCATAAACTTTTAAATTTAAACCAATTTTAAGGCAAATTTTTTTTGCAAAACCAACAAGAGAAGAGGAATTTAGGTTAAAAAAGTGAAAATAGTATTAGTAATTTATTTGAAATTATAGCTGTTTGCTAGAGATTAAATTATTTTGAAAGTTTACCAGTGAGATTTAAAAGTTAATTCAAATAATTTGAATAGGAAATAGCTATTCATTCTGTAGTGATGACCGAATGCAAAACTAGTTATTGTTTTAACTGATCCATGCAAGTTGGTTCTTCTCTAATTGGTTGTGGAATTAGTATAATAGAGGCTCTTTATTTCCTTTTGTGTGTAATTATATCATATGTATTTTTTCCCCAACTTTCAGCTTACCTGTTGAAGACTTAGTTATTACTTTAGTGAGACTATAATATTATCTCCCCCAACCCTCCCAGTAGTGTTGCCTTCTCGTTGGCTCTTCATTTCTTTTTTCAATTGATATAAAAAGAAAAGGAAAGTAAAACTAAAATAAGATGTTAAAATTTTTTAAAGGTTTGTTGGTTTCTACTTCTTCTGTTAAATAAAATTATGTTTCATGTTTATCTGTGGATTTAACTTATATATATTCCACTTCAATAGTGTGGCCATAATGGCACAGGCTCTTATTAAATCTGTGTTTTTTCCTGCTCTTTAGACCTTTGTAAAAGCTTATGATTATGAACTGCCTTACTGGAGAAGAAATTAATACCCTTTCATTTGAAATTTGTAGAGGAACTTAAAATTAGACTATAATTTCAAACATTTCTCTTTACTTAGACTTGCTAGTATTCTCCCCAATAGTCTCAGAAGGTTTAATGATGTTTTTTTATTTAAAAAACCTTATTTTTGTATTGAAATGATTTCTAACAGCAAGTACCTGGAATCAGGTCAAACTTCAGAGGTTAAGGGGCACAGTCCTGTGTATGACTGCCCTCACCTCAACCACCAACCTCAAGTTTGGGAGTTCCCAGGTTACCCTCACTTCTGACCAGCTGGCTACAAATTCAGGGGTTCCCACTGCCCCTTCAGGTTTGATGATTCCCTAGGACAGTTCACAGAACTCAGGAAAATGCTGTGCTTATGATTACGATTTTATTATAGCCAGAAGATAAAAACCAGAACCAGCCAAATGGGCAGACATGGGGCAAGGTCTGTGAGAGTCCATTGTTCTCAGGGATGTGTTAACTTCTTGGCATCTTGATGTGTGATGATATGCAGAATATTGCCAACCAGAAGCTCATCAAGAGTTAAAAAAATTTTTTTTATTGTAGTCAGAACACATAACAGAATTTACTGTCAAATTCATTTTTGATTGTATGGCACAATTAGTGTTAACTATATTCACATTTTCTGCAACAGATCTCTAGAACTTTTTTATCTTGCAAAACTGAAATTGTATAACCATTGAACAACTTCCCTTTTTCCCCTTCCCTCCAGCTCCTGGTAACTACCATTCTGCTTTCTGTTTCTAACAGTTTGATGATTTTAGATACCTCATATAAGTGGAATCATGCAGTATTTGTCTTTTTATGACCGGCTTGTTTCACTTAGCATAATGTCTTCAATGTTCATTCATGATGTAGCGTATGACAGGATTTCCTTTTTTAAGGCTGAGTAATATTCCAGTGTGTGTGTGTGTATGTGTGTGTGTGTGTGTGTGTGTGTACAAATCCATGTATGTATATATACAGGACTTTTTTTTATCTGTTCATCTTTTGATGCACACTCAGGTCACTTCTACCTCTTGGCTTTGTGAATAATGCTGCAATGAACAAGGTGTGCAGATATCACTTTGAGGTCCTGTTTTCAATTCTTTTGGATATATACTGTGGGATTGCTGGATCATATGGCAATTCTACTTTTAATTTTTTGAGGAAGCTCAATAGTGTTTTTCATAGTGACTGTATTATTTTACGTTTCAACCAGCAGCGCACAAGGGTTTCAATTTCTCCACTTCCTCATCAACACTTTTTTTTTTTTTTTGATAGTGACCATCCTAAAGGCTGTGAGGTGATATCTAATTGTGGTTTTGATTTGTGTATCCCTGATGATTAGTGATATTGAGTATCTTTTCAATGTGCTTATTGGCCATTTGTATATCTTCTTTGGAGAAATGCCTATTCATGTCCTTTGCTCATTGTTTGGGATTTTTTTTTTCCTAGTTGAGCTGGAGAAGTTCTTTATATATTCTGGGTATTAACTCCCTATCAGATATTTGGTTTGCAGATATTTTCTCCCATTCTGTAGTTTGCCCTTTCATGTTGTTGATCATTTACTTTGCTGTGCAAAAGTTTTAAGTTTGATGTAGTTCCATTTGTTTATTTTTATTTTGTTGCTTGTGTTCTTGATTCATATGCAAGAAATCATTGCCAAATCCAGTGTCATGATCTCTTACCCTATGCTTTCTTCTAGGAGTTTTATAGTTTTGAGTTTTATGTTTAGGTCTTTAATCCATTTTGAGTTAATTTTTGTATATGGTGTAAAGTAAGGGTTCAACTTCATTCCTTTGCATGTGGATATCCATTTTTCCCAGCACCATTTGTTGAAGAGGCTATCCTTTTCCCATTGTGTAGCCTTGGCACCTTTGTTAACATCATTTAACTATATATGTGAGGGATTTGACTTCTCTATTGTATTCCATTCGTTTGTATGTCTTTCTTTATGCTGGTATCATACTGTTTTGATTACTGTAGCTTTGTAATATGTTTAGAAACCAGGAGATGTGAGACCTCCAGCTTTTTTTTCTCAAGATTGCTTTGGCTATTCTGGGTGCTTTGAGATTATATATGAATTTTATGTTTTTTTTCTTAATACTTCTGCAAAAAATGCCATTGGGATGTTGATAGGGATTGCATTGAATCTGTCGATTGCTTACTGTAGAATACATATTTTAACAATATTAAGTCTTCCAGTCCATGAGCACAGGATGCGTTTCCACTTGTTTGTGTCTTCTTTAATTTCTTTCAGCCATGTTTTGTAGTTTTCAGTGCATAAGTATTTTGACCCATTGGTTAAGTTTATTTTATTTTATTGTAAATGAGATTGTTTCCTTAATTTCCTTTTCAGATTGTTCATTGTTGGTGTTTTGAAATGCAACTGATTTTTGTTTGTAGATTTTGTACCCTACACCTTGTTGAACTTGCTTATTAGTTCTAATAGTTTTTTTTCTGTGGAATCTTTAGGGTTTTCTACATACAAGGTCATCTCATCTGCAAACACAGATAATTTTACTTTTTCCTTTCCTCTCTGGATGTGTTTATTTCTTTTTCTTGCCTGATTGCTCTGACTGGGACTTCTAGTGCTATGTTGAATAGAAGTGGCAAAAGTGGGCATCCTTGCTTTGTTTCTGGTGTTAGAGGAAAAGCTTTCAGTTTTTTAACAGTGAGTATGATGTTGACCGTGGGCTTTTCATATATGGCCTTTAATATGTTGAGGTAAATTTTAGTTTGTTGAGTGTTTTTTATCATGAAAGGGTGTTAAATTTTGTCAAATACCTTTTCCACGTCAATGAAGATGATTGTTGCTTTTGTCCTTCATTCTGTTAATGTGGTATATTACATTGATTAATCTTTGTATGCTGAATCATGCTTGCATTCCAGAAGTTAATTACACTTGGTCATGGTATATATTTCTTTTAAGGTTTTGTTGAACTTGGTTTGCTAGTATTCTGTTAAGGATTTTTGCATCAGTATTCATCAGGGATGATTGGCCCATGGTTTTCTTGTATAAAGGTACTTCAAAAAGTTACTACCTTTGGGTCAGCCTGGTGGCGCACTGCTACAGTGCGCCGCTTGGGAGTGTGGCGGTGCTCCCGCCGAGGGTTCGGATCCCACATACAGACCGGCGCTCACTGGCTGAGCGAGGTGCGGACGCAACGCCGAGGGTTGCGATCCGTTGCCATTGCCGTTGCCAGTCCCAGTCCGATACGGGCGCGACACTGAGGGTTGCGATCCGTTGCCGGTCACGAAAAAAAAAAAAAAGACAAAAAAAGTTACTACCTTTGTCTGATTTTGGTGTCAAGGAAATCCTGACTTCATAAAATGAGTTTGAAAGTTTTCCACCTGCTCAGTTTTTTCAAAGAGTTTGAGAAGGATTAGTGTTAATTTTTCTTTAAATGTTTGGTTGAATTCTCCAGTGAAGCTATCTGGTGCTGTGCTTTTCTTTTTTGGGAGGTTTTTGATTACTGATTCAGTTTCATTACTATTTATAGGTCTGCTCAGATTTTTTTTTATCCCCTTCATGATTCAGTCTTGGTAGGTTGTATGTTTCTGGGAATTTATTCATTTCGTCTAGGTTGTCCAATTTGTTGGCATATAATTGTTCATATTACACTCAGCCCTCCATATCCATGGGTTCTACATGCAGATTTAACCAACCGTGGGTCAAAAATATTTGGAAAAAAAAAACCAATACAAGAAATAAAGTAAAAACTATACAGTATAACAGCTATTTACATAGTGCTTACATTATAGTAGTTATTATAAGTAATCTAGACATGATTTAAAGTTTATGGGAGGATGTGTGTAGTTTATATGTGTATTAGTCCGTTTTGTGTTGCTATAACAGAACTACCTGAAACTGGGTAATTTATAAAGAAGAGAGGGTTATTTGGCTTACGATTCTGGGACAGCTGCATCTGGCATGGGCCTCAGACTGCTTCTACTTATGGCAGAAAGTGGCAGGGAGCCGGTGGGTACAAGCAGATCACATGGCGAGAGGAAGCAAGAGAGAGAAGCAAGAGAGAGAGACAAGGTGCCAGGGTCTTTTTAAGCAACGAGCTCTTGCGGGAACTAATAGAGCGAGAACTCACTCATTAATTCCCCGCCCCCCCCACAGGGAGAGCATCAATCCATTCATGAGGGATCCGCCCACATGACTCAATCAGTTTCCAGCACTGCCACATTGGAGATCAAATTTCCACATGAGTTTTGGAGGGGACAACACATCCAAACTCCATCAATATGCAGATACTACACCGTTTTATGTAAGGGACTTGAGCATCTGTGGATTTTGGTATATGCAGGGGGGACCTGGAACCAATCCCTCGTGGATACCAAGGGATGACAATAGTTTGTTAGGATCCTTCTATTTCTGTGGCATCAGTTGTAATGTCTCTCTTCCATTTCTGATTTTTGTTATTTGAGTCTTTGTTGATTTTATTGATCTTTTCAAAGAGCCAACTCTTCATTTTGTTGATATTTTTCTATTCTCTGTTTCTGTTATTTGTGCTCTAATCTTTATGAGCTCCTTCCTTCTCCTAACTTTGGGTTTAGTTGTTATTTTTCTAGTTCCTTGTGGTAGAAATAAAACTTCATGAGGTAGGTGCTTTTTCTCCATTGCAGTGAGATGTGCCAACTTCTATCTGGAGTGTTACAAGTTTTTTGGCTGCCATAAGCTTCTGTGTTCTCTTTTATTTTCAGTGGCCACAGGCGTCTGTGGTATGCTGGTTCCCTATAAGCACTTGGTGAGAGAGAAGTCCCTTGGACAGCCTTCAAAAAGCTAGAATGTTGTACATATGTTTCACTCTTCTCTTTCCCTCCCAAAGGAGAAGCCTCATGTTTTCTTCTTAATCCCAAACTGTGTCAGTTTGGTGGGGGGAGGGGTGCTGATGTGGATGAAATGAAATGGCTTTTCTTAATGGTTTCAATACAGGGATTCTTGCATTTGAGCTTGCCTGGGGTACTGTGACTCCCTAATAGGTTTCTGGCATTGTCATAAAGGCTTTTTGGTCCATGTATTGTTGTTAAGTTGGTGTTTTTGTCAGAGAGCAAGGTCCTGTGTTTCCTGTTTTGCTGCCTTGCTGCTGTTGGTGTCCAGAGTTTTCATTGGGGTTTTATGATGTAGGCATGATTGACTGAATTGTCTAAGCAGTTGACTCAATCTTCAGGCCCCTTCCCGCTCTATAGGGTGGACTGATATCACATCTCAAAAACCCAGCCCTCTAATCACATGATTGGTCTCTTTCTGACATGGTCATTGCACACCTGAGTCATCTCTCCTTAGCATAAACTATCTAGGAGCCCACCGTAAGTCTTCTTGTTGGCATAAACTGTCCAGTGTCGTTGGAGGGTTTGGAAGTTATTTCCCAGACACTGGGGACAAAGATCAGCCAAATTCTTTATTACACTTGTGTATTGAAATCTCATCACATGGTACAAATTTTTTTCTCCCTAAATAACAGTTAATTCTCTTAAAAAGTAATAGAGTGCTTGCTTCAGTAGCACATATACTAAAATTAGAATGATACAGAGATTGGTATGGCCCCTGTGCTAGGATTACATGCGAATTCATGAAGCATTCCATATTTATCCGTTATAGGAAACAGTATGGAGGTTTTTCAAACAACTACAGATAGAACTACCATAAGATCCAGCAGTCCCACTACTGGGTTTATACCCAAAGGAATGGAAATCATCATGTCGAAGGGATACCTGCACTACCATGTTGATCACAGCAGCTTTATTTACAATGGCCAAGATATGGAACCAGCCTAGATGTCCATCGATAGACAATTGGATAAGGCAAATGTGGTATATATACTAATGGATTGCTACTCAGCCATAAAAAGAATGAAATTCTGCTATTTGCAGCAACATGGATGAGCTTGAAGAAAATTTCAAGTGAAATAAGCCAGGCACAGAAAGAGACATAGCACATTTTCTCACTTATAAGTGGGAGCTAAAAAATAAAAAAGAAAGTAAGAAGCAACAATCATAATACATTGAAGTTTCAGAAGGAGAGAACAGAATCGTGGTTACTAGAGGTGGGAAAGGGGGAGATGGAAGAGGTATAATGGGAAATTGGTTAATGGACACAAAACAGCTAGTTAGGAAAAATAAGTTCTATTGATGTACAGTGAGCTAGTCATCTGTAATTACCGTTAATTTACTGCATGTTATCACATGGCTAGAAGAGAGAAGATTTGAATGTCTTCAACACAAAGAAATAATTATGTTTTGTTATGATAAATATGCTAATTATCCTGATTTGATCATCACATATTGTACACAGATATTGATATTCAACTTTATACCCCAGAATATGTATAATCAATTACATTCCAATAAAAAAAAATAAAATTAGTAAATGGGATTTTTTTTTTAAGTAATCGGTTGTTTTTTGTTTTTCTTTGGTTATTGCCAAAGACAATAGATTGTTTTTGATTTTCTTTGATTATTGCCAAAAAAAGTTGCCAAGTATTTGAAGGACTATTCTGTTCTCCAAGTAGTAATGAGTGCAACATTATTCCTTTGAATAATACCTTAAATGAGCATATTTCTGAAACACTATATGCTTGGATAAAAAAGTGAAATTAATGTTTAGATTTTTTAAATGATAGTCATATTCTTTTTTTCTGAGTGTAAGAATACTTTTAGCTTGTTCATTGTAAACATTTTTTTTGAAAATAGTCACAAACATCTTTTAATGTTTTATTTTCTATCTGTTTTGGTGTCACTTTAGGTTAAAAAAATAACACAGTTGAGAATACAATCTAGGGTTTTGTATCATTTATTTTCTGCAAATTGCCTCATGTAGATAACCTACTATACACTGCGTAACCCACTATAGATCATTATTTTCCTGATCTATATATGTTATTAAGTAATCTAATAATATGGTTTTACCATTTCCCCGTTTTTGCTGTTAAGATATTTCCTGTTTTATGCATAAATTGGCAAACCTGTTAGATAATTTGGTTTAAGATTTCTTTCTTGATTGATTTTTAGAGGACTTAAGTTATCAATTTAATTGTTAGTATTCACATCTTACCTTCTACATTTTTCATAATAGCCAGTGCTATTTTTTCAAGGTAGTGAGCTTTCTTTTTTATTGACTTGCCATAGGGCTAGAGCTTGTAAAATCTGGGATTTTTTCCTTAGACTTTCCCTTTCAAATATTAATAATCTGTTCTCATGATTTTCTAATGTTTATGCTGTAGCAATACTTTAAGGTCACTTTCAGTTCTTACGAAAAATGAATAGGTTGTATTTTATATATATATGGGTTTATATTTGCTTACTTTGGTATACATTTTTGTGTCTATTTTTTATCTTTTTCCCTTGCTAGAAAGCCATCATTTTTCTCTTCTTTTTAACTTGTCTTCCATTGTTTTAAATTGAACATTTATAAGGAGGCACTGTGCTGGAGATAGGACGATAAATTCTCAAGGACATTTTAAAATAGGGGTGGGGAGTAATACATGCTTAATTCTGATATTATGCACAGACATGTTTTAAAATTTTATTGGTGTTTTATAGATGTTTTGTCTGTTTCCTCTCTTTCTAGGGTCCTGTGTTAATAGGAAGTTCACAAGGTGGTGTCAACATTGAAGATGTTGCTGCTGAGACTCCCGATGCAATAGTCAAAGAACCTATTGATATTGTAGAAGGCATCAAAAAGGAACAAGCTGTCCGGGTATGTTGTATTCTGAAAAATTTCCAGTTGGTGATTAGAAAATTATAATACTGAAAGATAATTAACTTTTTGTGTAAGTGAAGTGATTGTCCAAACCTTAAAAAATTTTTGAGTGTCAAGGCAAGTTAATATCTTGTTTAGGATTGCACTTTTTGGAAGTATCTACAATATTTTCTTCATATCTTTCATAAATATTTCAGTATATATTTTTAAAACATAGGTTTTTTTTTTTTTTTTTAAACAGCCACTATACAATTACCATATCTAGTAAAATTAGTAATTCCTTAATATCATTAGTCATTCAAGTTTCTCTAATTGTCTCAAATTGTTTTTTCTTTTGCTATTTGTTTGAGTTAGGATCCATGTAAAGTCCTTCATTGCTAGTGGTTAATATGTCTCATAGGTCTTTTTCTTTTTTTTTTTGTCTTTTTGTCTTTTTTCCGTGTCCAGCAACGGATCGCAACCCTCAGTGTTGCCCCCGTACCGGACCGGGGACCGGCAACGGGATTGCAAGCCTCAGTGTTGCTCCCGCGCCTCGCTCAGCCAGTGAGCGGGAGCCAGTCTGTATGTGGGATCCGAACCCTCGGACGGGAGCGCCGCCGCGCTTCCCAAGCGGCGCACTATCCAGTGCGCCACCGGGCCGGCCCTCTCATAGGTCTTTTTCTAACTTATAGGTTTCTCTTTTCTTGCTTTCTCCATCTTTTCTTTTTTTTTTTTTCCAATTTATTTGTTGAAGAAACTGGGGCGATTATCATTCATTGTTTCTCATAGTCAGGATTTTACATCCCTATGGTGTCATTTAAAATGGTCCTTTGCCTCCTTTGTTTCCTCTAAATTGTATGGAATGGTAGGGACACTGTCTTATACATCTCTATGATAGATCAGTGATTTTGCCTTTTGGGGATTTATGTACACTTTTAAGAATCCACTGAGTGCTGTTGTCTTTCTTTCAATGTCTGCACATACACAGTAAATTTTGCCTACAATTTTGCTGGTTCTCTGGAGCAAATGTCTTTGTTTGCTTCTTCTACCCCCCACCCCACAAAGGAGTTTAATACTATGGCTTGTGTGAGTTGCTTGATAATATTTGTAATGCTGCTATTGAATTAAATTGTTTGGTTTGAATATAAAAGTAAGTGACTTATCCTAAAAGAAAATTTTAAATATTAAACTTTGGGTGAAATTAAACATGTGTTCTTGAGAAAACTATGTCAGAGTAAACTTATGGTATTGAAGTAGTATAAGAACAAGAATTTCGACTGGCACAAGGGTTTAAAGGAGATAGAGAAATTTCCCTGACGAATAGGGAAACAAATAATTTAGGCAAGTGAGTAGTATAAATGGCTAAAAGGGATAGAGATTTGATTCATTAGGAAGTTACGTGAAAGTGATGACTGGAGAGTGAAATTTAGATGAGGAAGAAAATACTTAATTTACGAGAATACTTGAAAGAATAATCTAAGATTATAGCATTTTGAGTGAACAGAAATGGTGCCTAGCACCATTTGGCTAATGAATGTCATACTGAATTGATTAGAATTATGTTCTAATTCTCAGTGTTTAAGCCTAAAAGTAGTGAATTGTGACCTAGTGAA
Organism: Galeopterus variegatus; assembly: GCF_000696425.1. Taxonomy (NCBI): domain Eukaryota; kingdom Metazoa; phylum Chordata; class Mammalia; order Dermoptera; family Cynocephalidae; genus Galeopterus; species Galeopterus variegatus. The sequence goes on from NW_007730363.1 coordinate 157,816, forward strand.
AATCTTTTGTAATGGTACTGTATTTTTTATTATTTTTTATTTGAAATAGGTCTTAACCAAAACTTAGTCTTTAGCTTGATTATTCACTTTATTTATTGGCATTTGACTCTTTGCAAAAATCATATTCACGCTCAAACAGTTTAGGATTTTGTATTTTTGAAAATCAAAAAAATGTGTTACAGCCTTAGATAGCAGTTAAAAAACAGGAGAGTATTTTCCATAGTGTTCCTGAGCAGTGGCAGCACTGTTAGAATAAACATATAGACATGTATCCTCTGTACCAATCATTCAAAATTATCTATGGAACTTTAAAAATGATATATGCTTGGTACTCTGTAGAACTTGTGAACTAGAATTTCTGGGCTGGGACCTTGATACTGTATTGTTTAAAAAGCTCTACAGGTATCTCTAATTAGGGATCTCTGCTCAGGGGTATAAACTCCTCTACTAGATTAGAAGCTTAAATGCCTGTATCTTTTGGGCCTATCACAGTGCCTGGATATTTTAGGTATCAGTAGATTTTTGAATGAATGTGATAATACTTGTCTGACTTGGTAGACACTCTTCATAAATTTTAGGTAAAATTTTAAATTTTACTCTTTTAGGTAAAAGGTAAAAGAGGGTGATTAAATATTTTGGCCACTGTTTGGACCATTGAAATTGTCAATACACCTTTTATTTATAGTTTTAATAAAATGTAAGCCTCTTCTTTCAGTTTAGATTGGTCATAAGGCGTAGAGGCAGTATGGAGGCTATGGAATAAACACTGGAACTGGAATCTAGGTGAATGGCAAGTCACTTGACCTCTCTGAACCTCTTTCTGGTCTGTAAAATGGGCATAATACCTGCCCTGTGAGGATTTTGAGTAAAAAGTTTCATTTAACCATTTAGTAATAGTAGCTGCTGTATCAATGATTGATGTTTGACTACAAATGACTCATGCTTATTTAAATGATAAACTATAAGGTTTTTATTTACAATAATTTAATATTGATTGGACATATGCAAACTGCCTATACTAAAAAGACAAATTGCTTTCAGCTTGCACAGAAGATGGGGTTTCCACCTAATATTGTGGATTCTGCAGCAGAAAACATGGTCAAGCTTTATGACTTGTTTTTGAAATATGATGCAACTATGGTAGAAATAAATCCAATGGTAGAAGATTCAGATGGAGCTGGTAAGGTATCTTCTTTTATCAAACATTGATTATGCATTTATCTATCAATCATATATTTACTGAGGAAGTTAAACTATTGAAGTTTATTTAGAATGAATGTGAACAAATATTAAACAGACCGATTAAGGCAAGCACTTTATATATATATTTATGTATACAAAGAGGTATTAGAGCTACACTGTCCAATAAGGTGGCCATCAGCCACATGTGGCTATTTAAATTAAAATTAATTAAAATTATGTAAAATTTAAAAATTTAGTTCCTCTGTCAGGCTAGTCACATTTCAAGTGCTCAGTAGTTAGATGTGGTTATCAAATTGGATAGCACACATATAGAACATTTCCGTCATTGCAGAAGGTTCTGTTGGGCAGTGCTGGGTTAGAGTATCCAGAGTGGTGGTGAGTAATTAGCTGTATTTTTGAGAAATTAGCCATCTGGGTCTTTGTGACTTTCTGGCTTTAGAAACATGATGGATCTTTATTGTGTGAAGGGTATATTCATATGATAGAGTCATTTTAGTATTTTTAGCCACTAGAGAGATAAGAAGATTAGCTTGTCACTTTGACAGCTCTCCTTTTGCATATGCTTAAAAGGTAAATCAGATTTTACATCATTATGCCTTCCATGTATAGTTTTTTTTTTTTTTAATATAAGTTGCTTTAGTCTAAATTTTTCTTGGTATTTTACATTAACTGCTTCTAGTGCTGTAATTTATTTGATTTTATTTCAAGTCTCTGGACAGTTTTTTTTGTTTGTTTTTCTTTTTTTGGTGGCTGGCTGGTATGGGGATCTGAACCCTTAACCTTGGTGTTATAACACTGTGCTCTAAACAACTGAACTAACTGGCCAGCCCTCTCTGGACAAATCTAATCTTAAGCATTTGTAGATTGTTTCTCACTTTTTTTTTTTTTTTTCTTTTTTGTCTTTTTTACTGACCGGTAACGGGATCGCAACCCTTGGTGTCGCGCCCGTACTGGGGACCGGCAACGGGATCACAACCGTCGGTGTTGCGCCTGCACCGCACTCAGCCAGTGAGCGGGAACCGGTCTCCACATGGGATCCGAACTCTCAGCGGGAGCGCTGCCGCGCTCCCAATCGGCACACTCTCCAGTGCGCCACCGGGCCAGCCCGTTTTTCACTTTTATACTTCTAATTAGTTATATTCTTTATCATATAGGTCAATTTTTGGTTGGCCATTTATATAGTAGTGTAAATAATGAGTAAATTTTCCTGTGATAAAAGAGATAGTTTATAAAACTAAAAATAATTAATTTTTTTTTTTTTTAAAAGATGACCGGTAAGGGGATCTTAACCCTTGACTTGGTGCTGTCAGCACCACGCTCAGCCAGTGAGTGAACCGGCCATCCCTATATGGGATCCGAACCCGGGGCCTTGGTGTTATCAACACCACACTCTCCCGAGTAAGCCACGGGCCGGCCCATAATTAATTTTTTTTGAAGAGTGAGGGCTGATGGATATTTTAAAAATGAGGTGGTCAGTGAAAAATTATCTGTATAAAACATACTTCTTATATTATTTTCCTGATTATGTAACTTAGGAGAGAACAATTAGCATTGAAAGCAAGATCCCTGAAATCCTTCCAATTGTGAAATTCAACAGCTGTATTCTGTTGCTAAGGAAATATCTGGTCTCTTAATAACTAAATTTTTTTGTATTCAGGTTTTCTTTTCTTAGTATGCACTTATATATGTTTTGAAGTACTTTATTTTCCTGATTAAGGGCATTGTATATTTACTACAGAAAATTTGCAAAGTGCCAAGAAATATAGGTAGAAAGGAAAAAAGAAATCCTGTAAGCCCAATACCCAGTGCCCTTTCAATGTTTCAGATAGTTCATTTCACCCTTTCGTGTATTTGGGATTATACTGTTTGTTCAGTTTGTATCTTCCTCTTTTTAAACTTAAAATTATATAATAAGGCCGGCCCGGTGGCGCACTGCGCTAGTGCGCCGCTTGGGAAGTGCGGCGGCGCTCCCGTCGAGGGTTCGGATCCCACATACAGACCGGTTCCCGCTCACTGGCTGAGCGAGGCGCGGGGGCAACACTGAGGGTTGCGATCCCGTTGCCGGTCCCGGTCCAGTGCGGGGACGACACTGAGGGTTGCGATCCATTGCCGGACATGGAAAAAAGACAAAAAAAA
>NW_007730363.1:165060-166984 GCF_000696425.1 Galeopterus variegatus
AGGAATAATCGGGCTTCACCCCGCAAGTAGGATTTTTCTGGGGGTGACTCACGGAGGATGCAGGGTGCGCCGTTCTGGCGTGTTTCAGCGTGTTTCAGATGCCTCCGCGCAGTTCCTCCGCTGGCTCTCCCGGCCTTTGCCGTGTGGGCCGCCAATATTGTTCCCACAGCCGGGCCTGGGTACCCCCAGGAGTCCTTCTCCGTGTCGGCCCCAAAACCTCGAACCCGCTGCCGCTTATTTGTCGATGTAGGATCGTTGTTGAAAGATTTATTCGTCCTTTGTTGCTCTCAGAAATGCAGACAATACTCTGGTATCACAGCTCACAGCTCTCAGGATCGCGCCGTTTCCTGACACGGGCGCTCCATACCCGTCGCCGTTTTTCTCCTAAATGGCCTATTTAATAAGTAATAAATATGAATATATGCATATGTATGTGTCTGTGCTATTTCTGTGTGATCATTGTTCTTGTGATTTGATTCTCTAAAATCAGTAATAATAATAATAATAATAATGAAAAAAAAGTCCATCTCATTGCATACTTTGCCAGAAGTCAGTGTTATATTCGGTTTAACTGTTATCAAACTGATAATGAGGAAATAGTGTCTTGTTTCATTCTTTGATTCTTTGATTAATAGTGATGTTGAGGATTTTTCATGTTTATTATACATGTTTTCCTTCTACGGGGAATTTTCTGTTGATGTCTTTTGCTACCCCTGTTAACTTCCTGTGGCTGCTATAACAAATTACTATAAATGTAGATGACATAAAACAATAGAAATTTATTCTTTCAGAGTTCTGGAGGTCAGAAGTTTAAAATCAGTATCACATGAGTTCATGGTGTCAGTAGGGCTCCACTCTCTCTGGAAGCTGAGCGAAGAATCTGTTCCTTTGCCTCTTCCAGTTTCTGGTGGCATTCCTTGGTTTGTGGGCACCTCATTCCAATCTCTGCCTCTGGGGTCAATTTCCTCTTCCTCTTCCATGTAAATCTAGTCTCCGTCTGCCTCTCTCTTATAAAGACACTTGTGATGTCATTTAGGGCCCATCGAGATAATCCATCTCAAAATTCTTATTAATCACGTTTGCAAAATTTTTACTGTGTCAGGTAACATTCACAGGTTCTATGGATTAGGCCCTGTTATGTTTGGGTGGTCATTATTCAGCCTACTATAGTACCCAAAAGAGGATCATGAGTAGCTTTTCTTATCAATTTTATGAGGTCTTGGTTTATTTTTTGAATGTTAATTTATTTACATGGTTCAAAAATCAAAACAATATACAGTGTTGCAGTTTCGCTTCCCGTGGTTTCAGGTACCTGCAGTTTCAGTTACCATGGTAACCAAGATCCGAAAATATTAAATGGAAAATTCCAGAAATAATTCATATGTTATGAATTGTGTGCTGTTCTGTAGTGTGATGAAATCTCGCACCATCCTGTTCTGTCCCTTACAGGATGTGAATTCTTTGTCCAGTGTATCCATGCTGTATACACTACCCACCCATTAGTCACATAGTAGCCCTCTTGGCTATCAGATCAACTGGGTGATATTGCAGTGCTTGTTGTTCAAGTAACATTTTACTGAATGGCTGCGAAGTGCAAGAGTAGTAATGCTGGTGATCTGGATGTGCCAAAGAGAAGTTGTAAAGTGCTTCCTTTAAGTGGAAAGGTGAAAGTTCTCAGCTTCGGGCCGGCCTGGTGGCGCACTGCTACAGTGCGCCACTTGGGAGCGCGGTGGCGCTCCCGCCGAGGGTTTGGATCCCACATACAGACTGGCCGCTCACTGGCTGAGCAAGGTGCGGGTGCAACACCGAGGGTTGCGATCCCGTTGCCGGTCCCGGTCCGGTCCGGGCGCGACACTGAGGGTTGCGGTCCGTTGCTGGTCCCGAAAAAAAGACAAAAGGAAAAAAAAAAAAAAAAAAAAAAAAA